>NW_022196906.1:31122872-31190370 GCF_008632895.1 Mastomys coucha | reverse complement strand
CTCTGTCTCTCTCTCTCTCTCTCTCTCTGTCTCTCTCTCTCTGTCTCTCTCTGTCTCTGTCTCTCTCTGGCCCCCCTCTCTCCCACACGTAAATTCTCAGCTATGCCTACAGCACTATGCCTGCCTGTCTGCTATTGCTACCTCCCCGTCATGCTAGTCATGGATCCTGCTCTCCTCAGGAACTGTGAGCCCCAAAGCGAGTGCTTCCTTTCCTAAGTTGCTTTGGTTGTAGTTTATTTGTCCGCAGCAATAGAACAGTAACTAAGACACTAGCCTTCCTGAGGGTCTTGTTTCAATTCCCGATACCCACATGGTAGCTCACAACTGGCTGTAACAAGTCCCAGAGGATCCAACCCTAGATTCTTTGGCCCCACCTTGAGCACTGGTACACATATGGCATGCAGTCATACAAGCAAGCAAAATTCCTATAAAAAGAAAATAAAAATAAATAAACTCTCAAAAAAAAATTACCCAGAAAGCCAGGTGAGGTGGCATACCCATAATCCCAACACTCTAGAAACTGAGGCAGGAAGACGATAAGTTAGGGGCCAACCTGTGCTATATAGAAAGACCTTGTCTCAGAAAAAAAGAAAAATGGGGTGGGGGGAGAAGAAAGGAAGACTAACCTGAGCATCCACCCCCTCACTTCTTCCCCTGTAGTCTGGACCCTCATCTCCTAGTCTAGTCACCACAGTACCATTTTCTAAAGCTCAGCTATGCCAACCTGCTCCTTCCTGCCCTAAAGGTGCTGTTTCTATAAGGTCTTTACTTGTGTCTACACTTGGCGTCCACTGCTTTATTTCTTAACTAAGCTACTCCCACTAAGCTACTAGCTTAAAAAAAAATTTTTTTTTTGACCATCATGTTTCTAGGAAAAATAAATATCAACACTCACTAATACTTGTGAGCTCCTACTGTGGGCAGGGCAGAGTCAGGTAGATCTACTCTTCCCTCAGTATTTGATACTTGCAAATTCTGGGTATGCCCCAACCCCACACAACCCCACGTCTCCATTGTACTTTCTTTTGCCAAAGCAATGGTCCTTTTTGAACTTCTGGGTTTTTGTTTATTTCGTTGGTTGGTTTGGTTTTTTTTTTTTTTGTTGTTGTTGTTGTTGTTCTTTTGACAGGCCTCATGTGTCCCAGGTTGGCTTAGAAACAGAGGATACTGCCACCCTGAGGGGTCAGATTCCGTGCCTGGTTTATGCAGTGCTGGAAGTGAATCCACGTTTTCCTGAGTACTTAGCCAACTGTGCTGCTTTCGCTGCCTGGGTCCTTCCACTAACGCTTGATGCTGTTGATCATCTCTTGGTTGAAACCATTCCTTCCTTGGATTTTAATTTCTCTGGGCTTCCCTTTGCTTAACAGGGAGTTGGAAGGAGTGTTACGAGTGACGTCGAATGGTTCCTACTTCAAATTCTCTCAAGTAGCTGCTGTCAGAATACAGACCCTTCAGGACTGAGAGGGAGACAGGGATGGGCAGCAGGATGCCCAACCCCTAGCTCCGCTCACCGTAGTCCTGTTCCTTATCTGCCCTCGGCTTTCTTCTCCCTTTCCCGAGCACCGTCACTATGTGCACTCAGATGTGAAACCAAATAGTTTCGTCTGTTGGCAGTTTTGGAAGTGGTCTGCTTCGTTTTCCTCTGCTGTCTGCGCAGACCGGAAGCCTGGATTTCACAGAGTGTCTTGCAAATAGCTCACCTTATTTCCCTCTCTGCAGCCACTATTCTAACTCAGCCTCCACCCTTATTTATTTATTTATTTATTTATTTATTTATTTATTTATTTATTTATTTATTTATTGAGATAGGTTCCACTGCGTAGCTTTGACTGGCTAGGAACTTGCTATGTAGGCCAGGCTGACCATGACCTCAGAGATTTTCCCGCCTCAGCCTCTGGAGTGTCAGAATTAAAAGCGTGTGCCCCATGCCTGGCCCTCACTAATTTTAAATTCATCTGTCTCCTGAGCAACATTGTAGCTCCAAGGCTTGAAACCTCACCCTCCTTAGTCTTTGACAGTATCATTGCTTTCTTCCTCTGGAGAATAATTATTTAAATCTAATACGCATCACATGTGTGTGTTTGTGTGTGTATACTGCTGTTTTTTTAAAAGTTAATATTGGGGCTGGAGGGATAGATGGCTCAGTGGTGGGGCTGGAGAGATGGCTCAGTGGTTCAGAGTGCTGACTGCTCTTCCAGAGGTCCTGAGTTCAATTCCCAGAAACCACATGGTGGCTCACAACCATCTGTAATGGGATTTGAAGCCCTCTTCTGGTGTGTCTGAAGATAGCTGCAGTGTACTCAAATAAATAAAATTAATTAATTAGTTAAAAAAAAGAAGCACTAGGCACAAAAAAAGAGTTAATATTGGTACTTCTAAATTTTCCTTAGTTTTGTATGTACCCCTCCCTGTCTGCTCCAAAATTTGTAAGAGAACCATAAGGTGCCTCCACTCTGGCTACAGTTATTGGGGATTTTATCACTTTCGCTCAGTCGGGGCTCTGCCACTGTCTTCTGGCTACAACCAAGAGGGCCAGTGTTTGGGGAATTCCTTTCATGGCTCTCTTAATGGAGCTTCAGATTTCCTGGGTCCCCAGTCTTCTCTCTCTTTCTCTCCCTCTCTCCCTCTCTCCCCTTCCCTCCCTCTCTCTCTCTTTCTGCCCCTTCCCCTTTCTCTCCCCTTCCCTGTCTACCTCTTTTCCTCTCCTTCTTCACCCGTCCCCTGCTCCCCCTACCATGTGTGTCCTTTCTGAGAAGTAAATCTATGATTTATGAGATAAATATTTTTTTAGTACTTGCACTTTTGAAAATGACTGTGTTGAACTTTATAACTTGACTCATAATTTGTCAAGATATAGAAATATTACTTAAAGGTCATTTTGCCTCATATTTAAAAAAAATCCTGTTCCATCATTATTTTTATATTTTCACCTGTATTTCAAGAAATCCAATACTTTTGTGGTTTTTTTCTTCAGGACTGAGGGTTGAACCGGGGGCCTGTATACATGCTGGGTGCAAACTCTGCTCCTGAGCTACAGCCGCTTCCCCTGACATTCAGAGCCTTAGTGGGGGAGGGGTTGAGGCAGGTTCTCCTTCCTGTAGTTCTGGCTATTCTGGAACTTGCTTCATCTATAGGCTGGCCTTGAACCATGAGATCTACTTGCTTCTGCTGGGATTAAAGGTGTGTGCCACCATACTGGGCTTGATATTGGAGTTCTTATTTGCATATAACACTTTTTCCTCTTTGGAGTTTTTAAAAGATAGTTTCCTTCCTTCTCACATCTGTCGCTTTCCTTTCTGATTTTTTACCTTTCTTTCTCTTGATACATCTACCTTTACTGAGATATAGTTCAGAGACCTTCAGAGCCCATTTAAAATATCCAAGTGATTTTTAGTATATTTACTAAGTTGTACAAGTATCATAACCAATCTTAGAACATCTCAGCATCCTTTTACAGGACTTCTTTACGAGACTTACCTCATACCCAATAATCAGTCTCCGTCTGCCCTCAGTGCCAACCCCTTCTCAGCACCTGACAGACACAAATTTCCACCCCGCCCCTATAGATCAGTCCACACTGGATTTTTTTCATGTAAACAAGACTGTACTGATGTGGTCTTGACTGGCTTCTTTCACTTAGCGTAATGTTTCAAGGTCACTTATGTCACCGCACATTTCTTGTTAAGGCTGAATCACAGTTCCATTATACAGAGAGACCCTGATTTGCTTATCCATTAATAAGTTGATGGACAGTTGGCTTGTTTCCACATGTTGACCATTATGAATAAAGCACCCATGGTTAGAATTTTCTTTTTATCCCTGAGTGTCTGAAGATGTGCAGTGATGTTCTTTAGTAACACATTTCACTTATTATGCTGACAGATAGATGCTCAGTGCTGGGACATTGTGGCCTCTTTTCTTCTCATAGAATGTATACAAAGTATATGTGCATGCATGTATGCATGTTTTTATATGTATGGGCACATGCACATAGGTGAGTGCCTGTGAACATGTATATGGAGGCCAAAGTTCATATTGGGTATCTTTCTGGACCCCTCCCCTTTAGTTTTATATTGAAGCAAAATCTCTCCCTAAACCCAGAGCTGGAAAATTCCACCTAGTCCAGCTACCCGCTTGCTCTAGGGATCCTCTGTTTTGCTTCCTGAGTGTTGTACTCCATGGATTACAGGTGGCAACCATGACTGCCAGGCTTTTACTTAGGCTCCAAAAATCTGAACTCTGTTCCTCATGTTTGAACCAAAAAGCTCTTTGTTCACTTGCTTTAGCCACTGCTCTATCGCTGTGAGGAGACACTGTGACAAAGGCAGCTCTTTTTTTGTTTGTTTGTTTGTTTGTTTGTTTTTGTTGAGACAAGGTTTCTCTGTGTAGCCCTGGCTGTCCTGGAACTCACACTGTAGACCAGGCTGGCCTTGAACTCAGAAATCCACCTGCCTCTGATTCCCAAGTACTGGAATTAAAGGTGTGTGCCACCACTGTCCGGCTCTCAAAGGCAGCTCTTATAAAAGAAAACTTTTAACTGGGGCCTTGTTTATAGTTTTGGTCCATGATCATCATCATGACAGGAAACAGGCATAGTACTGGAGAAGTAGCTTAAAGCTTTACACCCTAATCCACAGGCAACAGAAAGTCTATTCTTAATGACATACCTCTTCCAACAAGGCCACACCTCCTAATCCTTCCCAAACAGTTCTACTCCCTAGTGACTAAGTATTGGAATATATAAGCCTATGGGGGACATTCTCATTCAAACCCAGATCCACTATACTATCTCTCCAGTTCTATCTATTGTAGCCTTTTGTTAAGGAAGTGTTAATATATATGTTGTATCTTTTCATCTCTCCCTATCAACTCTCTCTTCCTGAAACCCAGCTGGACTTAGGACTGCTAGGTAGACACATTCTTAATGGTTGCCCCTTTTCTTCTATTTTTTTTTTTTCATTGATTTTCTTAGGTTGTTCTCTTTCCTGGAAGAATGTTTCAAGTCTTTTTCCAACTGACTCTTCTCTTTAATATTTTATTTTCATATGAAAAAGTTCTTCCTTTTTCTGTTTGTTTACATATTGTCCTCTTTGTTTTGGGGAATGCATGTCATGTCTTGATTCTCAATACTGAAGTTATTCGTTCTATTTCTGAAGTTGCCTTTTATTTTCCTGAAATGTCTGTTTTCTCAAAATTCCATCAGTTTATCTTTTGTCCTTCATGTTAGAAATTTCTCTCAATTTTTAATAACTATCACCTATTGGTATTTTAAAATGATGCCTTAGGGAACAGATCACGGTATTGTGATTATGCTGCGCATGTGGCTTGGTCTGGGTGACTGGATAGCATTAAAAAAAAAATTAAACAAGGATCTGGTCTCTAGTCTGGGAGGCTGATGTTAGTTAACCATGTTCTAGAGTGGATACATTTCTAATAAAGGAATTCTCTTATCCTCCACAGAGGCCAGCATAGGTCTGGCAGCCAGCATGTTTCTAGTCAGAAAGGGAACTTCAGGACCCACTCAGTAGGACTTCATTCCCTCTGTCTCCTGGTTTCTGAGTAATGCCTCTCCTCCACATTTAGCTGTGGCTATCTTCTCTTTATGGGAATCCCTGTCAATCATGGCCCCCATGGAAGTCCTGCAATGCTGAGGACTGGGCCGAGGTGGGTTAGGTTATCTGGTTGCCAGCTTCCAGCCTCTCCTAGGCCTTGGGAAACATCTGGAGCAGCTACAAGAGAGATATTTGAAAGATCCTATCGACTTCTGCTTGAAACTCTGCTACAGCTTCTGCCTTTGAGAGTCCATGCCTCTTTCATTCATTTACAGCTATTTCAGCAGGATTTTCCAGGCAGGACAGATGTATCGTCTGATTAGGATGACCACTCTACCATGTTTGGCTGAAGTCGTTATGGCTTTTAATTGAGCCATCCCATCCTCCTCATGCTCATCCCTTCTAAAGCTCTTTTCTTTTTAAAATGTTGATCCAAACTATACACGCCTGCCAGATTTTTTTTTCTGAAACATTGCTATGATTACATAACTCTTCAGTTAAAAATCTTTCCATTTCCATTTTACTATATAAAGCTAGCATTAGAATAGACTTCACAGAGCACTTGGAAGACCAAGGCAGGGGGATTATGAGATTGAGTACAGTATTGGCTACATAGCAAGACTCTATCTCATCCACCCCCAAATCATGAAGAAGAGATAATTTCCATTGAACACATCAACTTGTCAAATTTACTTGTGAGGGGTGGAATAAAATTGTTAAGGGGAACATGTCCTACTTTGTTGAATTGTTTTTAAAGCCAAAGAATTGGAGGCTGGAGAGATGTCTCAGTAGTTAAGAGCACTGACTGTTCTTCCAGACATCCTGAATTCAATTTCCAGCAATCACATGATAGCTTACAACTATCTGTAACGGGATCTAATGCCCTTTTCTGGTGTGTCCAAAGACAGCTACAGTATATTCATATAAATAAAAATAAATATTAAAAAAGAAAAGCCAAAGAATTGTTAATGACCCTTCATTTTTATATTATTTAACTTGCTTTTCAAACATTAAAATTAGTTTTGGATATAACAAAAAATTTTTTAAATCGCATTGCTTCTCAAAAGCTACATGGTCCTGCAAACCCCTTTGATTCTTCACTGGGAAGTGAGCTTTCTTACTCTGAGCATCCAGAGAAATCCAGTAACTTTTTGTAGTTTATACAATTTTTTGTCTGTATGTCTTGCCTTCCAGCCAACTGTAAGTTCCTAAGGCCCAAAGGTTGATTTTGACTTGTTAGGATCTAGAGAGGGGGGAAAACTTTACAATGGAGAGGAGAGTCGTTTGTGTTCATTTGAGCACAATCCTCTGTTTACAGGGAAAGAGAATTCAAAGTACTGCAGCCTCTGGCCCGCTGATCATGGGGCTTTGCTCTCTCCTTAGCTTCCCCTATCAAGGTGTGTGGTACTAATCCAGACACCCACAGAGATGTCAAGGAGGGCAGCAGGCTCTGGAGGGGAGCAGGGAGATAGAGAGGTGGTTCTCTGGGTCAGGGGGTATGGAAGTAAACCCCTTTGTGTGGCTGAGGAGTTTCACAAGATGGTGAATGTTGGGAAGAGATAGTCAAGGGGAGGGGAAGGGAGTGGGAGATTTCCAGGTTAGTGCAGAATCCAGCTCAGAGGCTGACAAGGCCTCCCAGGTGGAAGGACCTGCTCCTTCAAGTGCCACAAAGACCTTTCTCTGTTGTGCAGAATCTGTCACTTCTTGAATCTTGGGTTGTTCATAGCTTGAGGTATTGTCATGCTCTCCCTCTCTCTCTCTCTCTCTCTCTCTCTCTCTCTCTCTCCTTTATACACATACACACCATCCTATTCTTCCATACATGACTCTCCCATCTATATTATATATCCTCTTATACACACACACATTAGTCTTGCTTTGCCTCTTCATGATGGACAGGATGTCACCATCTCTCTCTGCTCTTTGCAGAAGGGACAGACAGGTGACAGCTACTCTGCAACCCAGTTCTTGAGGATGTCCCTGGTTACACAGAGAAGAAACACGCATCCTGGCTCATTCATCTCACTAGTTTGTGTGGATCCATTCCTTCTTCACCACTGTTCTACAAGTACAGTAAATGCTGTTCTATTACAAAGAGCAGGGGAGGCAGATTTGCATATTGTCATCAAGAGCTGTTACGTGTTCCACGTGATCTTTACTCTAGTCTTTGGATAGCATAGTTGAGGCATATTCATTGTTGATAATCTACTAAATTCTTTTCACCTTTATTTCCCTCACAGATGCCTCTCACTCTTGATTATTTAATGTGTTTCTTAGGCAGAACTCCCCAGAAACAAGTGCTAAGATGGGTGTTTGGGGCAGGTTTGTTCACAAGGTGACACATGGAAAGGGAGGAAGGGACTTAAGATGGACTGAAGGAGAGGCCATGTGGAGGCAGCCAAGAACTGAGCACAACTCACACACATTCTGGACCCTTCAAGGTTTACCAAACTGAAGCAAAGATGCCAGAGACTTTTACACCCCAGCATCAATCAATCAGTGGCCACTGGCCTTCCCTTGGGAGGAGCATAACCTTTGATGAGGAATTTCCCTGTCACAGCCGGAGTCTTGTCACAAACCTGCCTTGAAAGCTGGAGAGTTGGGTGGATCAGACCCCCAAAGAAGTGACAGCCAACACTATGCTATCTGCTGTAAGGTCCGTCCCACTAGCCCATATCTCCTAAGTTACCTGTGAGAGTGCTGTGAGCAAGCAGATCTGCCACATTACCGCACATACCTTACAGTTATTACTGTGTGTTTTCCACAGGTCCCCTTGGACCCCCACCGGCAGCCTCCCAGGCAGCTGCCAGTGCTTTGCTACTACCGTCATTAGCGGGTGATGAATACTCGCATGTGAGGATTTCTCCAGGGTGCAGTTATCAACAAAGAGGCGATGCTGGGTCACAGGCATATGCAGTCTTTGTTTTATAGGTTCTACCATGTTGCCCCTCACAGGGCTGTTCCTTGGTTGCCCCTCACAGGGCTGTTCCTTGTCTCTTATATTCTTAACCAGTTCTTGACATTATCAAGCTCTGAGTTTTCTTAACTTATTGGATATAAAGTAGGTTCTTTGGTATTTTTCTCTTTCCAGGAATTGGGCATTACTTCAAATACTTGTTAGCCAAGGTTTCTCTTTCTGTGAACTACCTGCTCATAATTTGCCCATTTTTCCTGTTGACGCCTGTCTTTCTCACTAATTTGTTGGGATTCCCTAAGCAATTGCTGGTTGCTAATGTCTTTTCCAGGCATTATCCATCTGCTGAGTCGGCTGATGGAGCACAGCACTGAACAGAAATCTTTTTTTTTTTTTTTTCCAAGACAGGGTTTCTCTGTGTAGCCTTGGCTGTCCTGGAACTCACTCTATAGACCAGGCTGGCCTAGAACTCAGAAATCCGTTTGTCTCTGCCTCCCAAGTGCTGGGATTAAAAGCGTGTGCCACCACTGCCCAGCTGAACAGAAATCTTTAATTTGGATGTAAAAGTCCACCCATTTTCCTCTTTTGTGGTTTGGCTTTTGAATCTTATTTTGAAAATTCTTTCCCTATGTCAAGGTCACAACGTGCGATCACATATTCTCTGTTAATTGCTTTGTTGTTTTGCCTTTATCATTTAGGGTTGAGTTTCTATAGAATTTATTTTCCCATTCAGAAATGACATGAAGACCTGAATTTATTTCAGCATCCATGAAATGGTTCATATTTTATACTGTTTGATTTATGATGCCAGATGGATCATGTGCAGGTTTTCACGTACCTTTTCCATTCGTGTCTGGGTCACTCTTCAGTGTCCAGCATGCGTTTCTGTCCTGAGCCAGTTCCACACAGTGTTAGGAGTCTGGCTTTGTGACGTTACTCAGTGCCAGATGCTATGTCCTCCTGGTTTTGGCGCTTCCATTTTTAAACCATTTTAGTGTTAGTGGATCATTATTTTTCCTCATAAATTCTAGGGTCTTTTGTGGGGCCTCTGGGTCCTCATATCCACAACCATGTCTTCTGAGATTTTGACTGCAATAAATAAAATTTATGAGTTAGTCTATGGAGCAGTGACAGCTACAGAGGGAATTCACCCCTACACGAGGATGACAGAATCTCCCCTTTATTCAGGTTCTCTCAAATACCCTTTAACATGCCCTAACAGGTCTTAGGAACTTTCTCTACAAAAAATCTTACATACAAGTTCTTAATTTCCTAGTGTCTTACAGGCGTTTTTTGTTTTTTGTTTTTTTTCTTTTTAAAACTTTTTTGCTATTGTAAATGGGACCCTATTTTAGATTGGCTTTTAAACTTTTTTTTTTTTTAAAAAAAAAAAAAAAAAACCTTAAAAAGGGTTAAGAGCACTGGCTTCTCTTCTAGAGGTCTTGAGTTCAATTCCGACAACCACACATGCCCGGGATCTAATGCCCACCTTCTGGCACACAGGTGTACATGCAGCTAGAGCACTCATATATATTAAATAAATAATTCTTTTAAGAAAGGGTTTGTGTCTTATTTTCTTTCAGTGAGCTAGACTGATATCAAATATAGTGGGGGGAGGAGTACTAAAGGAATGTGATGTGTGAGCAGCCTCCTGCCTTTTGGAGCCAAACTGTCTTCTACAATGTCATGAATTTAGGGCAAGATGTAGCTTAGTGGTAGAGTATTTTCCTAACTGATGTGCAAAGTTCTAAGCTCAAGCCTCAGTATGGGGGGGGCGCAACCTTCATTGATTTATATTTCTTATTATTTTCAAAAAACTGCTTACTCAGCACCAATTTACACCCCCCCTCCCCAGTCTTTTGTACACCCCCAGCCCCTGGTGAGAACTCAGCCCCTGAAATGTCTGATTGAACTGGATCTGCCCTAGCTTCACTTAGATGTGTCCAACCTTGAGTGCAATTCTGCTGATTGGAAAGTTGGGCCAGGGCCAGGGCAGGAAAACTGACAACCGTCTTTCCCAGATACCATTAAGTGATTCTGTTTCTGTCTCACTTCCCAGACATAATGAGAAGGGGATCTTGGGAGCTAAAGAACAAAGAATGCAGAACTGGCCTGGGCAGAACCTCAGGGTACCTCTCTCCCCACCCCGATGGAGTGTAGGAGGTAACCACTGAGCCAGGGGCAGTATCTGCTCCTTGCTGTACACTCTCCTTCTCTGCCACCAAGTCTCCTCATCTCACTGGTGGCTCTTTACTCTCACCAGCTTTGAGTGTGCAAACTCAAGAATGAGCATGGTAGTGCACTCTCTTAACCCCAGCACTTAATAGGCAGAGACAGACAGATCCATTTCCAGAACAGTCAGGGTTGTTACACAGAGAAACTCTGTCTTGAAAACCCAAAAGTAAATAAACAAATAAAATGAAAACAATATTTTTGCCAGGCAGTGGTAGTGCACACCTTTAATCCCAGCATTCAGGAGGCAGAGGCAGGTGGTTCTCTTGAGGTCAAGGCCAGCCTAGTCTACAAAGAGAGTTCCAGGACAGCCAGGGCTTCACAGAGAAACCCTGTCTCAAACAACAACAACATGCTATAAAAACACTCTTCTGCACTCTTGTTCCATATTTATTATGTCTAGCTTGTCATCATATCGGGTTCTCAGCCTGTCTGAAAGAGAACAAAACACATACCTAGGAACTTACAGCTGAGCCCCTGGCTGGCTCAGGTTGCCAATTAAGGTTAAATCTCAAAACATTTTGATCTCCTAGTTCAAATTCTCTCATTCTATCATTGCTTTTCAAAGCTGCTTAATGTTTAGAGTTCCTAGAGATTGAATCCAGGGCTCTAAGCACATTACATAAGAACTTCTATACCCCAAGCTGAATTATACCCCAAGCCACAGCCCATTTTAAAATGAAGGAAAACATTCTCCCAGACATTTAATATTGACCCACAGCACTTATATCACTACATAACTTAAAAGTTCAAACAAATCATATAACTTCCCAAATGATTATAGATTTTTAAAAAATAACTACATGCTTAACAAAATTCAAAAATTAAAAAAAAAGTCATGGGGCTGGGGAATACAGCCAGGTTGATGTGAGTTCTGGCTTAGCATAAGCAAAGCCCTTGGTTCAAGCCCCAGCATCACATAAATTGGACATAATGGTACATGCCTATATTCACAACATTCAAGAGGTAGATTAGATCTAGATATATATAAGGCCTTGTCTTAAAAGATAAATTAAGTAATTAAAAATATATGGATGCTATTTGTCCAATTTGAATTGTAAAAACTAAGTCACTACTACGGGTGAACACATTGCCTGTTGTGGCCTTATGTCATTACATGGAATGCCTTGCCCCACCATTCTTAGTATTTGAACTTCTGCAAAATTCTTGCTTGCTCAAAGCGCTGTAGCTCCATTTGTCTTCACTTGCTACAAATACACACACAATGCAAGCACTAGGTCTGCCTCTGCCTTTTGCCTACTTGAAGTTCATTGTCTTCAAAAGAAAAGACAGGCATTAAAGTATTGTGGAAGGAGCTATTTAACCAGTCCTCAGGAGCAGAAAGAAACATTTCTAGATTTGGGGTTTTTGAAAAAGTGCTCAGCCAGGCGATGGTTCAGGCCAGTCACTCAGGAAGCTGAGGCAGGGGGATTGCTATGAATCTGAGGCCAGCCTGGGCTATGGACTGAGTTCTTAGCTAGTCTGGGCTACAAAGTGACAACATGAGCTTCTGTCAAAAGCGAGGGGAAAAAAAAATCAGATGTTCCTCTTTGAAGAGGGGACATAAAACGAAAATAAATACTAAAGAATTCAATTTTGCTCTGCTAGGGCTTCATCTCTGACAAGCAGTTAATCTATTTGTTGATACTGTGAGAAGAGAATATCCAGCAGGGAGAAAATTAAAAAACGCTCAGCGCCAGTTGCTACCCTGATGAATCTCATCCAATTATTTAACAGGACACTGCTGGGTATACATTTTTTTATTGTTTTAATTTTATTTTATTCTCTATTGTTTGTCATAACAGTGTAAAAGTTTTCTGGATTAAAAAGTCCTCTTTTCTGTCAGTTTTCATTTGACAATCATTGAATTTTATTTTCCCATTTCTGTGCTTATAACTGAGTTAGAATTAATGTAGGATGAGTACGTATGTATGTATGTATGTATGTATGTATGTATGTATGTATGTATGTATGCATTTACTTTCTTTGTGGAATGTAGCATTTTAGATAGAGGTTGGATTCTGACAGCAACTTTAAAGTGCCCTAGTAGGAGTCTGGGAGTTTTAGGTGATAGAGGAAGGATAGTTTCCCTGTCATGGGAACTGTGAAGCATGCAGGACCCCTGTTCAGCTCTTGCTTCTTATGGTTTTGATTGCTTGAGGTCGATGGCAGCCTGAAAATATCAAATGCAGAATTCCAGCAGTAGCTGACATCTGTGTTCTAGACTGTGCAGGGCTCTGGCAGTGTGTTGAAAGCTCAGGTCCTCCTCCATCCTTGCCTGTGTCCAGTACATCCGGGGTACACAGCTGCCCTCACACTCCCTCCCAGCAGTCACCAGGACCTTGGCTGCTGCATCACATTCTCTGTCTAAAAGCAGACTGATTTTATTTACGTTGGTCCCAAAGGCACAGGAGTGACATGAAAGAGGTGGGGGTCTTGGAATTTTTCCTTTGGATGAGGGGTTCTACTGTACTTGAGAAAAAAAATCAAGCGTTATATTCTCCTGACTCCCCCTCCCCCTATCATCACAAAGGGCTGAAACAAGATGGCCTCCCAGGGAAAAGGAATTCTCCCTTATCAGTTTAGACCTTCGAGTTAGCCCCTAGAGGTTCAGAGGAATGTTGTTTTTACCCTGGGGGAATTGTTCTGATCCTATGGACAATCTGGCTCCCTCTAACAGTCACTGGCAGAGATGAATATGGCCACACTACCCATGTGGCACAGAACCTTTAAAAATAAATTCTTTTTTTTTTTTTATGACCCCATCTATAGCTGGAAACTATCAATTTGATACTAATGTGGTTAAGGCTCCTCAGCTTGTTGTAGTACTCTTAGGTCTTAAGCCTAGGGAGAGAGGAGTCTGGTAAACATAGGAGCCAATCAGATGTGAATTTGTGAACAATGAGAGAGATTTTATAAATACCAAGCTCCTAATATTGAAGAAGATGAACTGTAAACCTGTTCCTCTCCACTTTCCTCTGCCATGCTCACTGCCCTGAGTTAGACTGTATACCTTCGGGGCTGTCATATGCAGGTCAATGCCAGGATACAAATGTAGGCCTTAGTCCAGACCCCTTCATTCCAACTCCTGTCTGTGGTAGTGATCTGCCTTCCAGGGAACCTTGTGGTCCTAGGTCCTGGATCTATCCATAACCCCTTCTGGTGCATGACTTTTTATTCATTTCCACTCATACCTAAATAGCCATCCTTTATCCTTCCTGGGTACCTGGAGCAGGGTCTAGAAGGGAGAGCAGGGTCCTCTCACTGCCCCTTACCCCTGAGGGAGGAGTGTAGAGTCAGGTGTAGTGGGACATACCTAGAATCCCAGTAATCTGTAAGACAGAGACAAGTGCAGGGTCAAGGCCAATGTGGCCTTTGCAGCAAAGCCCCTGTTTCGATTCTCCCCTTCCCAAAAGAGGCAATTAAGGATGCTATGGCCCTGCACAGTTCTAGAGAATGTGTGGTAATTCCCTTGGCCCTGAAACTTCTACTTGGTGGCTATCTCCCCCTCCTCCCCAAGGCCTGTGAAAACCAAGACACCTGGTTGTGTTATCCTTGCTGTGGCATCGGACTTTCCTCTTTCCTCTGTCTCAGCTACCATCTCCTTCCTGATTTCCCTGTTACAAGCCTTGTGTTTCCAAGCCCTTAATTGAACAAAATCTTCAGAACGAACAGTTTTCCTTTCAGGCCTTACTGGGGCCACAGCCTGGAGTGTGGGGGGAACAATTGTTTTAGAAGGAATTCGCCCAGTCACTCCTCCCCCTCCCCCTCCCCCAGCCCGTGGCTCTGGGCGGAATCCAGCTAGTCATTTTCCAACCCGGTTGTGTGCATAGCCACACTGCAGCTTCTTTGATCCCCCGCCTTTCCTGCTAACAGACAAACCGCTGCCAAAGCTTCCAGCTCCTTTCTCCATGGTGACCAAGCCCCTCATTTCCATTTAATCCCAGCCTCCCCATCCTGGGTGCCCACCCCTTCCTTTATGTGAAGCTTGGGCATTTCCTTTCTCTCTTCTCCCTTCTAGTAGCTGACTCTCTCCAAAGTTTAATAAGTGTCAACATGTCACTGCCCCTTCCCCTGTCCCCTATCTGCCCTCTCCTCTTTGTCTCCTTTCTCCACTACGTCCAGATCTTTGCTTTTCTGCTTTTCACTCTTCAAATGTGTTCCTCTTGGGGCCCATCGTTCCCTGATGCCTCTGGCCCGAAGGGCTGGTGTACAGGCACAGAGGAGAGGGCTAGAAGGCAGGTCCTTCTCCTTTCCCCTCCCCGCCCTCAGTTGTGACTCTGCCTGGGCTCTGTGAATGGGGTGTGGGGAAGTGTCTAAGCCTATAGCACTGTTGCCTTCAGCCACACCAATCCAAGACCTCCTTAGAAGTCTGTGGAGCAAGCCCTGGAATCTTCTAGGTTCTTCTAGAAGCTTCCCAGATGCCCACCCTCTCCTTCTGGCTATCAGGCAAGTTGTGCAAACAGGTGAGCCTAGAAAGACAGATGGCCATCACACCTTGTTAGACTGGTGACCCCAACTCACCCGTGGATTGTCCACCTCCCTAACAGGGCCGGGGAATTCCACTCACAGTGCTCCTCTAGGGGAGGTCTTCTTGCTCTAATCGTGGTGAGTGAGCACCTGTAGCATGGCCTCTGCCCAGGACACACTTTTAACAGACCAGTCCTGTACATCCTTATCAGAGTTAGCTTCCTCTGGTAACCAGGTGATTTCTATTGTGCAGCCAGAGAAGCTGAAGCCGGGTGAGCTTAAATATGTTGCCCAAATATTTGTACAAAGAAGGAACTGGTGAAGCTGAGCCAAGATTCCAGGTTATACTGCTCCTGGGTCCTTCCACTGTCTTTCTTCAGTGATCCGTGGAAGGAAGCAGAGACAGGAGGAGACTGTAAACGCTGGAGTAAGGCAAGAGTGTTCGCTGGAGAGGGCAGTTACATTTCTTCCCTTTTGTCTTATTGACTTAGTCCAATTTACAGTCATATGAAATGTTAATTTGTGCTGTTCTCAATATTTAGTTATATCTGTCCCTACGTGTATCTGAGTTTTCCTCCCCTAGGCTCCGAGTTCCCCAGGACTTCTTTCTACTCATACACCTCCTTCAAGGAAGGCAGAAGGATCCCACATAGGTCCATGGTGTTTGGCTTCAGACCTTGCAAGAGGCTTGTGAAACAATGCTGACTACGTCATCACTGAATCCCATCGAAGCCCAACTCTCTTGCTTTTCCATCTTTCCGTTGTGCCCCAGCCAGGCTCCTCAACCTCCTCGTTAGCCTCTGTGAGGAATTAAAGCCCCAGTAATCAAATCAACCCTTGTAAATTCCCCAAGAACAGCTCCAGAGGCCCCAACAAGCCAGCAAACCCCAGACCCAAATCCATGTCAAATTTCATAGATATAATTTAAACAGGGATCAAAACACACACTAACCTAGTAAGTAAGGCTGCTCAAAATGCAGAGTTTATAGTCCATCTGCCTCTCTGCTTCAGGGAGTCTGTATTAAATTTATTGCAAAGTAAAACAAATAAACCCAAGCAAAGGCAAGATGAAAATCTGCATACTCGTCGGAGAATTAGCAGCCCTCTCTGGTTAGGAAGGCTGCCTCTCAATTTGCATCTCTAAGGAGTTGTGACTGGGCTGGGGGTTGGGGCTGGTTGGGCCGGACAGAGACTCGAAGCAGGACTGTCCCCTGCTGGCTGGTAGTAGGACTGCAATCCCTTAATCGTTGAGGGGGACATTGTGGGGCTTATCCCACATCAGTGGAGAAAAGAATCTGCAGATGAAATAGTTGTTGAAAACGTGCAGAGTTGGTAGAACAGGCAGCAAAGAGAGAGAGAGGAAGAGATGGAGGGAGGGAGGGAGGGAGAGAGAGAGAGAGAGAGAGAGAGAGAGAGAGAGAGAGAGAGAGAGAGAGAGAGAGAGAGAGAGAGAGGAAAGGTGCTGTGAAAAGCAATGTGAATTTCGAAACTTAAGACTTGTGGCTAGGAAGTGGGTTTGAGAAAGGGAGTCAAGGAGATTTAGATTTTTTACAGGTATACCACCCAGAGACCGCGACGAACTACATGACTTCTTTTATTCCCTTTTCCTGTTCCTTCTGCATTGTTTGCTACAACTGTACTCACAAAGGCTAGAAGGCTGGTATGGAGGCTGTAGTGATTCTTGCACTATTGGCAGTAAAATATCAGTCACCTGCTGCCTGTGTAAACGGAGGGCAAGCCATGTCGGAGACAAAGGAGGTTGTGACAGGACTCGAATCTGCGTGTATTCCGATGTGATGCTTCCTGGAGCAGCCTGTTCCTGCTCAGTTTGCTCATCTGTTGGAAGCCTTTCAGTGTTGACAGTTCTAATACTGTGGCTCTGTGGTCCTGGAGTACAGGCATCCATCACATTCTTTCTGGGAAGCTCTGAGGATCTCAGCTGCTCTTCCAGGATGCTCCCATCATCCTTTCTGCCTAGCTTTATCAGCACCACCTTTAGAGTGATGGGTGCAGTGATTTCTGCAGGCAGGGGTAGGCTATCTTCTTTATAAAATCTTATAAGTAGATAAGAGAAACATATTGATCTATAGATGTAGTCACACTCTAATAATTTGTTCTGTTTATTTATTTATGAAACCTGCTATCTAGACGGCTGGTGTATACCATGGTCATTCTTAGCAATCACTTGCTTCCTCTGCTTGCTTTTCTCAACCCAGTGCCCAAGACACAGCAGACTCAGGATAGGCATCTGATGAATGAGTGAAACAACGAAAGTGTAAGGGGAAAGTGCTGCAGGGGGATGAATACTTGGCCGCAGAGTCTGCTTGGCCGGCTTCCTTGATTTCCTTTATTCTTCAACGACCTCATGACAGGCCTATCTAATCTACTTCCTAAGGAGCTATCAAAGCCATCTGCTTCTTCACCAGTGCCTCAAAAGACAGCACTTCCAAGTGGGTAGGAGCCCAGATTCTGGAATCAGAAAGATCACAGTTCTCATCCTGGCTATAGTACTCAAACTAGCCAGAGGTGCCTAGCCAAGATCCAGTCTCAGTCTCCATTTCTCTATTTCTCTGTCTCTGTCCCTTCCTCCTTCTCTCTCTCCCTTCCTCCATCCCTCCCTCCCTCTACCCTTCCCTTCTTTCCTTCCTCCCTCTACCCTTCCCTCCTTTCCTTCTTCCCTCCCTCCTCTCCTCCCTACCTCTCCCTCTCTTCTTCCCTCCCTCCATTCCTACTTCTCTCTTCTGACCACACCAAGTCAGACTGCCAGGCTGCCCCAGGGTTTTAACCTTGGCTTCTCTGTTAGTTGAGCAGCTCGGAGCAGGTGACTTAATCTCTGGTGCTTCAGGTTCCTCATCCATAAACTGGAGTTAATAGAATCTACTTCGTAATGTTGATGTGAGGATTAAAAGAGCTAATTCACATAAAGCCCCTAAAACAACGCCTCATGCTTGGTTGGCATTAACTAAAGCAATAAACGCTAGAGGTTATTAATAAGAAACAAGGGGATTTTTGTCAAACTGAAGGCATGTACCTAAAGGAGAGGCTCTCCTAGAAAATGTGTAGAAAGGTAAGAAGGAAGCCTTTGTGCGAACAAGCAAAGCCTGCCCAGGAGGGACATGCAGGCTTGCCATCCTGGGGGCAAGAGCTGCTGTCTGGCTCTCTTCACCTGCACAACCCACCTTGGCATTTATTTATCAGAAGCAGAAGCATCATGGGATAAACCTCAAGCATTAAAGTTCTAGCAGCTTGCTGGCCTTTGAGGCATATTGGCTCGTAGCCCCCACCCACGCCCTTCTTCATTCTGGCATCGCTTCCTCTGACCCTTTCAGCTGCATCTAGAGAAAATGAGCTCAGTCCTTCTCAGTGGACCCAAAGCTCTCACCTTTGTGTCTTCTCTGGCAGGTGTCTTATCCAGTATTCCCCCTCCTCACCTCTGAATTCTCTCAGCCCTTCAGACAGCAGCATCTATGGGAAACCTTCCCTACTGAAGCCTGGCAGAACTCTAACCTGATCCCCTGTATCACCGCCATTGTTCCCTTTCCTATCTGTTAGGGTGCTAACCCAACAAAACCCCAACCACAGGAATTAGTATTTGCATGGTTCCAGAAGCTAGAAGTCCAAAGTTAAGTTGTCAGTTAGGTTAGTTTCTCCTGAGACCCTCTCCTTTTGGCCTGTAGATGACTACTTTCTTCTCCTGTTTGGACTGGGGACGGGAGAAATAAGCACCTCTTCCATTTGTTTATGGTGTTTGTTTTTGTTTTCTGTATTTTTGTTTTTTGTTTTTTGTTTTGTTTTATTTCTTTTGTTTTGACAGGGTCTTACTATGTAGCTCTGGCTGTCCTGGAACTCACTAGGTAGATCAGGCTCCGGACAGTTGGGATTAAAGTCATGACTGCTATGCCTGCCCAGTTCATCTTTTTCTAATTCTTATACAGACACCAGTCTTCTTGGATCAGAGCGCCACCTTTACAACTTCCTTTAAGATCCTGTCCCAACTATATAAGACACATTGAAGGTCAAGGGTAGGGTAGTACTGTTGATCCTTGCATCCCAGCAGATAACATGTTCCCTAAGGGCAGGGCTCTGCCATTGCTTATGCAAACATTCCCCAGAAATTACACTTCAGATTTTGTGATTCTGTCTTATCTGTAAAACCTGCTCATAGGACTCGATAAAGAGGAGCATTTGTAGGTGGGTGAATGAGCAGTGATGGCAAGGGTTCTGAAACATAGCTATTCCAATGGGTCCTAGTATAGCTTCCTCACTGTATAGCAGAGGAAACTGAGGCACAGCGGTCCTTGGTCATTAGTGGCACAGTGGAGGGAGGTTAGAAGTCAGTCTCTGAAGCCAGTGCTCTATTTTGCCTTGCAACAGGAGGTAATCAAAGAGCTGTCTAAGACTGGTGGGTCTTTTAAAACCCACTGAGTTTCCTTGCAAGGAAAACATGTCTGGGCTTTCATTAGCAAACCAAAATCCTTCCTTGTTGTGCCCACCTCTCCTTGCTGGGATATTTCCCTGGCCCAGCACTCCGTTCACTCCCTGCCTTAGTCAGGATCAGGGATGTCAAGATGGCCTGGACTGGGAGTCTACATAGGTTTCCAGTCCATGCTGACAACCCAGGTGTGAGGCTCTTCGGAACCTTGTTTTTCTGTTAATAGGTTTTGTTAACTGTTTGTCGTTTGCTTATGCAAATCTACCTCTTTCTGCATTAAAATGAACCCAATTATAAAGTGAAATTTTACAATTAAGCCACTTAGTGAAGGACATTAAAGGACCAGAAGGAATTGATTTGTAAAAATTTCAGTGATAATTACCAAATGTTTCTGAGATATGACTAAGTCCTAGGGTTTTTCTTTAAACAAACAGGTCCTTGCACATTTCCATACACACGCCCCACAGACACAGCACACATTTTCACACACCTGGTTTTCATCTTCTCACTAGGGGACTTGTTCTTGCTCCTTCTCTGGGTTTAAATTTTCCCCAAATAGAGGAAATTCCACCAGCCGTCAGATCATGTCTGCAAAGTTCTTGGAGGCCTTCCAAAAGAAATGGCCCCTGGGCGGAGGAAGCTAACCCAGGCAGGAAAGCAAAAGAAGGTGTATTGGCCTTAATAAGTCTCTTTGCCACCTTGGCGACTGGACTGATGGATGTATTTTGGCATTTGCTTCCCAGCTTGGCTGTAATCGATAGCAGTTATAGACAGAGATGCAGAAAAGGTGGGGATGTGGGATGGGGCAGTATTGATTGGTCTTTACAGGAAAGAGCCTTGCCTAGGGATGGAGTGACCAGAGAAGCAGGACCCTGTTGTTCTTAAAATAGGTTACCTTTCCTTATCACCCTCCCCTCCCCTACCAGGCAGGAGGGTACCCAGTCAGAACCTGGATGGAGGCAGACAGGAAATTTAGCCTCTTCCTACTGTGCCAAAGCCACATTTATCTTGTTCATGGTACCCACAGTTACAGGGTAGACATCACTGTCTCCCAAGCTGGTGTGAGGGCCGGGGGGGAAAGTTCTTTAATTTAGGGACTATTAGGATACACTCTGGATATAGTGTCCAGTGCCAGAACAACCCGTGGCCCTGAACCATTGCCTGCCCTCTATCTGTAGGCTGTTGGCACTAAAGTGGGTCGCACAGTTAAAAAAAAAAATACATTCTGGAGCCGGACTGCTTGGGTTCAAAAACAATTCCTGCTACTTAATATGTGACCTTGGGCAGGCCAGTTGGCATCTATGTAATTGATAGTCTCATCACTAAAGCTGAGATGATAGCAACAGTGGTTTCCAGAGTGTCTGTGGTGGTTACAGGCTAGCTTATGTAAAGAATGTGGCATAAAAACACTGAGCTCAGGTCACCGTTGTCATCCAGCGGGGTGGACACTGTAGCTGGTGTCTGTGGCTCGAGGGTGGAACGTAAAGGTCCAGGTTTCCCCACCTACACAGGATTACCTCAGCATTTGCCTTCTGACAATGAGAAGACAGGGCTCAGCACCCGGCATCTGCTCAATGAGGACAAACAGTTGCACCTTGATCGGGAGTGATGCTTCAAGTCCCCCAAAGTGCCAACAGGAGGCCCCTGCTCTGAACAACGACAGGCAGATTTCTGGAGTAGAAAGGCTGTGAACCTGAACTCAGGGTTAACATATTCAGATGCATGCGTAGTCACCCCTCTGGATTTCATGTGACAAAGTAGCTTTTGTGTAACTGCAGATTCCCTGCGACTGGAATGATGTGTTTAAAACAGAAATGGATCATTTGAAAATGCATTTGCCATTTAACGTCTTTGTTGAGAACTTAGTCGTGTTTGAAATAGTTTCACTTTATTTTACTGACATGGATGGATTTTTACCCTCTAGATATTCATGTAGCACGGGACATGACTCAGGAAATGTTTTTTTTTCTCCCAAGTCATAGGCCTAGGTGCTGTGCCTAAGAGAAGCTGGCAGGTGGGCAGGTAGGTACTGCTGTTTCCAGGCTAGAGGTCTCATAACAACTCCTGAGAGGTCAGAGCTGGAAGGGACCCAAGAGACAGAAGCAGGAGGATTTCTGTGAGTTGAAGGCCAGTTTAGTCTACATACCAAGTTCCAGGTATGCTGGGGCTGCATAGTGAGACCCTGTTTAAAGATAATAACAGCAATAAACAAATAAAAGTAGTCATTGACTGGGGAGATGGCTGGGGCAGTAAAGTACCTGATATGCAGACATTTGAACCTGAGTTTGGATCCTCAGGACTCCTGTAAAAGCCAGGTGCAGTGTGTGTCTGTAACCTCAGGGCTGGAGTGGGGGTCAGTTAACACAGGAGGATGCCTGAAGCTCATTGGCCAGTCAACCTGGCTCAGTCAACTCCTGGTTCAGTGAGAGACTCCGTCTTAAATGAATGAATGGATGAATAAATAAATAAATAAATAAATAAATAAATAAATAAATGGATAGTGATTGAGGAAGAAATTCAGTGTTGACTTCTGGTCTCCACATACCCAGATGAACAAATGCATAACACACACACACATACACACACAAACACACAAATACACACACAATACACTATACACACACAGAGTAATTATTATTTTAATTGTAATACAAATTTATGGAGTGCAGTCTGATAATTTAATACATGTATACAGTGTGGGATGATCAAATCAGTCTGACAAACATTTCCATCTCCTTAAAGATTTTAATTTTTTGATTAACACATAATAATTGTACATATTTATGAGGTACAGCATGACATCTCAATATGTGTATACAGTATGCACTGATCAATCTGGCTGATTTGCATTTCCTTCTTACTGTGGCTCTATGTTTGGAGCTTTTGAAAGTCTTTCTTTTAAGTCACTTAAAAATATATGGGCTCGGCGCTGAAGAGATGGCTTAGTGATTAAGATGATCTTGCAAAGGACCTCAGAATTCCATTCCCAGCCCTCACATTAGATGGGTCATAACCCCCTGTAAATGCTAGCTCCAGTGGATCTAACACCCTCTTCTGGCCTCTGAAGGCACTCACACACATGCACACACATACACATGCATGCATATATATAACATACATACACACATACACATAAAATTAAAAGTTAGTCAGTCATATTTATGGATGAGCTTCTTATGATTCTCCCTACAGAGTACTGTTGGATAATAGAATTTGCTCCTTGCAAGTGAGCTTTCACACTCAGTTGGGTTGTGCTCAGAAAGAAGGGATGGCTTCAGGGCCATACCTGGCACTCTGGTATCCTCATTGGTGACTGGTGATTTTCCTCATGTTGTAAGCTCAGGGATGATGCCCTCTGATACATGTCCTAATCCCTCTTACATCTCTGTCTTTTCAGGCAGGCCCACACTAGCCTGCTCTGTAACTGAGGGTGGCCCTGAATATCTCTGTGTACTTATGTAGCATGTACTTGCTCCTTTGAGTCTGTGCATGTGTGCATGCCTCTGCTCATGCACATGTGGAGGCCAGAGGTCCATGTCAGGTGTCTTCCTCAGTCATTCTTTATCTTATTTTTAAAGTACACCTACTTACTTACTTTGATTTATTTAGTAGGGATGCTACAGTGTGATTGTGGAGGACAGGATACAGTGTGTACCAGTTAGTTCTCTCTTTTTTTCTATGTGGGTTCCAGGGATCAAACTTGGGTCATTAGGCTTGGTGTTGTGTTTTTACTCACTGAGATATCTCACTGTTCCCCAACCTTTATTCTCTCCTCTTTCTCTTTCTCCCTCCTTCCCTCTTCATCTCCCTCTCCCCCATCTCTGTGTATTCATTCTTTGAGAATTTCGTATATGAATACAATATATTTTGATTACATCCTCCCTAAATTCTCTTCAACCCACCTATCCAGCCTGCCCCCAACTCATTTCTCTTCCAACTTTGTGTCTCCTGTTTTCTTTATAACCCATTGACTCCAAATCTGCTGTTAGAATTTGCATGGGTATGGGGCCACCCACTGGAGCCTGAGCAACCTACCAGTGGCCACACAGCCAAAGAAAATGACTCTCCCTCCCATCAACTGGAGATAGATCCCAGGCTAAGGATGGGTCTCATGAGCCTCCTGCATCCTGCATCTGTGCTGGATTTTTTTAAACCTTTAATTATTCTTTGATAATTTTGTACATGTATACCTTGATCATATTTTCTTTTCAATTCCCCAACACTTCCCACTCCCATCTTTATGTCCTCTCCATTTTTTTAAAAAAATAACCCACTGGGTCCAATTAATGGTGCCTGCTGGAGTATTGACTGATCTTGTTAGCTTGATTATGTGCAGGTGAGTTTATGTGTGCACGGGCCATGTCATGTCCAGAAAATAGCAGTTCAGAGGATTTCTCCAGCGTTTGCATTCCCCCCACACACACACAAAGTTCCCTCAGGCTTGAGGGAGGGGGTGTTGACATAGATAGCCCATTTAGGGCTGAGTCCCTACTGCTGCACTAATCTGTGGGTGAAAATATAAATAGCCGTCGTTGTGTGAGCTTGCTTTGGCCAATGAGCTCTCAACAGCAAGGCTGTGTCACTTTTGATTAGTTGCCTTCAGGGACATTTCATGGTTCTGCCTTAATTTTCTCTTTCCTCTGTCAGGAGATGGGGGCATGTCCAGAGTAGCACCAGGCTTCCAGCAAGTTCCTACCTTGAAAAGGCATAGTTACATTAAGCAGAAAGAGAGTTAAGCATTTGTGTGGTGAGCCACTAAAATTTTGTGACTGTTTAGCCTGTAACATACGTTTCATGAGCTGATGGCTACATAAATGGTCACAAAGTAGCTGGAGAGACAGTTCATGTATAGCTGAAATATGGGTGCAGGTCAGGATCAGACCAAATTGGGAGCAAGAACTCTGGGGAAGAGACATCTGGAAGAACTTCCAAGAGGAGGCAATGGCTGAGTATTAAAGGTTAGAAAGAAGTTCATCAAGTAGGCTATTGGGATGTTTGTTTATTGTGGCATCTGTATTCACAAATATGTACAGATATATAACTTATTAAATCAGCTATGTCAAAATAGTAACAAGTCGTCTCATACCTGAGATGCTGGGAACCCAGCAGTTGCTCAGTCTCTGAGACCAGGTACCTCCATAGTTCTCCTAATCTGGGTTCTTCAAACATGATGAGTTCTTGGAGAGTCGCCTGTCCTTAGTCAAGGATGGCCTTACTCAAGGATGGAAACAAAGGAAGCAGCAGCAGCAGTAGCAGCAGCAGCAGGGACAAGATGAATCAACTCAGCAGCAAAGGGGAAGCCACGTGATCAAGTGGGCACCATTCTCCTCCCTGCCCTGTTATCTGCATTGTTATCCAATGATGCCACTACACCTGAGATGGGGCTCCCCACATCCATTAAGGCAATCAGTACAATTCATCAGTTGAAGGCCTTTCTCAAGTGATCCTAATTTGTGATAGTTGACATTAAAAACAACCAACTTAAAGTCCTAATTGTCTGAATAGTTTGAGAAACGCCTGGAATATCTGCGCTGAGGGATGAAATCAAATGGTGGTGGCAGCAGCTACAGTTTCCTCCTCCTCCGTCTTCCCCTTCTCTTCTTCTTCCTCCTCTCCTCCCTCCTCCTCCTTCTTCCCCTCTTCTTCCTCCTCTCCTCCCTCCTCTTCTCTCTCCTCCTCTTCCTTTTCCTCCTCCTCCTCCTTGTCTTCCTCAGTAGTGCTGGGAATCAAACCTAAGGCCACGTGGTGAGTTATATCTCTAGTATAGATCTTCCTTCACATCCTTTTATGATAGTCTTGTTATAGACCCCATGCTGGCTTTGAACCCACTATCCTCTATCTCAGTCTTCCAAGAGTTGGAATTATAGATATGAACCCCCTTGCCTGATTTAAAATCAGACTTCTTATAGTCTTTGAATCTTTTTTCTTTATATTATTATTAGGTGCTTGGCACATGTATTGCATGATATACGTGTGTAGATGTGTGCATATGGAGGTCAGAGAATAACTTCATGGGTTTATTTCTATTTCCATCTTTATAGGGGTTGTCACTGAGCCATCTCCATAACCCAATCTGAGTTAGGTCTCCCAAAAGGTCTCTATGAGCACTGAAATAAATGTACATTATTTATTTCAGTTAGGCTTTGATCTTAAATCACCATTTGATCCCATACCTTGAAGAGCTAAGGTGGATGATGTGTGAGGAATATCAACTTTGAAGAAAAGTTTAATTTAAATCAGAAACTATGTATACAGAGTTTAGAGATTAGTATTTATCTTATTGATCCTTTAAAGTCCCCAAAGGCAGTCACATAAATATAGCTCATTTCCATTATTCATAATGTATATATTTATGTATACATATTCTATATATTTTAAAAGATTTATTTATCTATGTACATGAATGTTCTATTCACAAGCATGCCTTCATGCCAGAAGAGGACATCAGATCCCATTACAGATTGTTGTGAGCCACTATGTGGTTGCTGGCAACTGAACTCAGAATCTCTGGAAGAGCCTCCAAGCCATCTATCTCTCCAGGCCATTGTTTAACATATTTAAATGTATCTTTTTAAAAATGATTTATTTGGGCTAGAGAGATGGCTCATCACTTAAGAGCACTAGCCACTCTTCCAGAAGTCCTGAATTCAATTCCCAGCACCCATGACATGGTGGCTTCCAGTCATCTAAAATGGGATTTGATGCCCTCTTCTGGTGTGTCTGAAGACAGCTACAGTGTACTCACATACATAAAATAAATAAATAAATATTTAAAAGATGATTTATTTATTCTTATTTTGTATCCATTGCTATTTTGCCTGCATGTATGCCTGTGCAAGGGAGTTGGAATTATAGACAGTTGTGAGCTGCTATAATTTCTTTTAGGATTTGCCACTTGATTTGAACTGCTCTTCCTCTTGAAGAGCAGTTTGTGTTCTTAACTTCTGAACCCTATCTCCAGCCCTCATACATTATTTTTAAGATTTATTTTTATTTTATTTATGTGTGTTTACCATGTGTGTGCAGATGCCTCCAGAGGCCAGTAGAGGGCACCAGATTCCCTGAAGCTGAGTTCCAGGAGGTTGTGTGCCAGCGCCTGATATTATATTTCTAAAACTGTGTTCAAATCCCTATATCTTGATTTACCAGTTTTGGAAATTGTACATGGGCTTTCTGCTATAGTAGATGAGAATTCAATTCTATTCTCCTCTTGAATGACTCTACCCCTGACCTTCACCTCCTTTTATGTCTTGACATAATTTTTTGTTGTTGTTCATTCAGTATGTGTTTATATGTTAATTATTAAATGAATCCTATTTACTGCTGAATCAATTTACTGCACACTGAGATCATGGGTCTTTTGTTTTTTTATAATTTTTGTCACCCACCCCTACCCCGAGTTGATTATTGACTTTTTATTGACTTAATTTCTAAACATATTTTTAATGTATAAATACTTAGTCCTTAAGATATGTATATGGTTCTGTTGTATACCTGCCTGTAACTATTTTCTATGCATTTAAGCTCAGTGATTTCACTTCCACTCTACATCCTATTGGTATGCTTGTAAGAACTTCATGCTTTCTCCATGCACATGACTGGGCCACTCTAGGACTCTACATCTGTGCTTTGGAGGACTCAGTTCACTGCCTTTGAATGCTCCCTTTTCTGTCTTCCTGTGTCAGATACCTTATTTCCCAAATGCCACATATTCCACACCGGGCTATCACCTGACTCTACTATGTCCATCCCTCCAGTAACTTTCTAAGAAAGGATGCCAGGGGGTGAATTTCTTGGGCTGTTGAATATTTACACCTTTTTGAAATGTGGCTGATAATTTATTGAAATACAGAATTTTAGATTAAAAACATTTTCTTTCAGAACTGAGATGGTATTCCAGGGCTGTCTTTAAATGTCTTGTGATGTTGGGTTGCTTTTTTAAAAAGTTTGATGTTTTTATTCCTGTTTGTGTTTTGTTTGTTTTGGTTTTTTAGCTGATTATTTTTCTGTTTTTTTTT
The DNA here is from genome assembly GCF_008632895.1 of Mastomys coucha. Taxonomy (NCBI): domain Eukaryota; kingdom Metazoa; phylum Chordata; class Mammalia; order Rodentia; family Muridae; genus Mastomys; species Mastomys coucha. The sequence continues at coordinate 31,162,752 of NW_022196906.1, read as the reverse complement.
TTTTTTAAGAAAATGTTTTTATCTCTTATGTTGTAAAGATGATAATGCTGGTGGGCGTTGGTCTATATCTTTATGTTTTTGTGCTGAGGTAATCAGGATATTTCATCTTTTAGTACTCATTTATCCAGCTCTTTTCCTATTTATTCTGTTTGAGACCTCAAAGGCAGGGCACTAGTCATGCACCTCCTTCAACAAAGTCACACCTCCTCCATGGCCACACCCCCAATAGTGCCATTCCTTATGGACAAAAATTTCTTTAGAATATTCAATTCCTAAAGTTTATATTTAAATTATTTTTTTCAAGACAGGGCTTCTCTATGCAGTCCTGGCTATCCTATAGATCACTCTGTAGACCAGGCTGGCCTCAAACTCAAAGATCTGCCTTCTTCTGCCTCTGAAATGCTGGGATTAAAGGTGTGGGCCACCACTGGCAATATTTAATTATCTAAGAAAACCTTTACTTGTGTGTGTGTGTGCATGCGTGAATGCATGGGTGTGGAACAATTTCATCAACTGGGTCATCTTGCTGACCCTGTGTTTAATTTTTAAGAAATAATTTAGCTATATTATTAATTTCAATTTAAAAAATTTATCTATATTTTTTCCACACAGAGACTTTTTGAAATTAAAAATTTCCTTTTTCATTATAACTTGCTCATGGTTTATGATTACTGTTCTTTTGTATGGTTTTTGGTAAAAATAAAGTGTTTTTGAAGTGGGTTTGTTCACTTTTGTTCTACCTTATCTTTTACTCCTTGAAATATCTCTGTGGCTCCAGATCCCCATTTTCCCCGATTATTTCAGTTTTCCTTTTCCATACTCGAGGTTCTTAAATAAAACATGTGCTGCCCTATGAACATAGCTCAGCAGGAAAGCACATGGCTAGCACATGCAAAGACCTGGGTTCAGTCCTCAGTACCAAAAAGAAAAAGGGGGTATGGGAATTCTAAGAAGGAACTGCTATAAATTGATTCTGGAGGCTTAGAGTGGAGCCTAGTGCCCTGATCAGGTAATAAGCAATCTTTTCTCTTGAGCATACCGGGGCTTGTCTCTGTATAGTGGTTTGAATAAAAATGCAGGCGTGGCTTTGGTAAGGAGGCGCAGGACTAGGATCTGCGCTTTGAGGTCTCAGATGCCAAGCTAGACTAGGTTCTTTTCCTGCTGCCTTCTGATGAAGATGTCCTTCTCCAGCACCCTGCCTCCTTGCACACCTCCATGTTTCTCACCATGATTAAATGTTGTCCCTTTATAAGAGCTGCCATGGTCATGGCATCTCTTCACAGCAATAAAACCCTAACTAAGACACTGTGGATATGCTCATTTCTCTCTGTCTCCTCGATGGAAGCTGTGCATCCCCAAGTACAATATTGCTCCTATTCATTTCATACGAAGGAAACCCTACTGTTGTTTGAAGGACAGAGGAAACTGGCTGCCGGTCAGGATGAGTCCAGACCTCTTCTATAAAATTTTCAACAATATTCCTTCCTAGCAACCATGTCTGTGCCCACAATGTGTGGTACCCCAGAGGGCTTATCCCTGTGCTCTGGACTCAGTGCTCTGTAGAGTGAGTAGCCATGCCATCATCCCTAAGCCTGTGGTTCTTCTCTATTAAGCTGGTTACCACCCACCTCTCTTTATTCTTTCAGGAAAAATCATTGTGGAGCTCTTGAATACTTGTTTTCCCCATTCCTGTCTTATTGTCCCTGATTAGTCCCTTTCTAGACATTGGGCTGGGGGCACAGCGGTTCCCTGGGTGATGGGCACATGGCCAGAGAAGGATGGTGGGGAAACGGGTATCATCTTTGATCTCACTGCATCCATGAATTTCCTCAGTTCTTTGTGTAGGCTCCTCCTCTTCTTCATGGTTTTAAACAATACTGGTGTTTTCAGCCTCCTGCCCTAGAAGGACTTACTGTACCTTTAACATAAGCTGAAGACTAGGGACAGGCCCAGGGTCTACTGTGTGTCTCTGCTGCCTGAACATGCGTCCTTGTCAGCCCGGGGAAAGCATCGCAAACCGACTGTCAGGGCAGGCTCACAACTGCTCGTGGGCTTGGGGCTCTCACCTCCTTTGGCCTCACCTCAGTCCTTGTTGGGCCTTCGGTTTTCCTGACAAACAGGAAGGGCCTCCAGGTTTATGGAACTCCTCCAGCCTCACAAGTAGGCAGAGATGCCCAGAACACCCCTTAACTGGTCTACTTCTGTTTGTTTATTACAGCTGTCATCAGGCACTGCCCTGCATGCTGGAAATCTACTTGTTAGTGAAGAAGACCGAGTCCTACCCTCACAGGAATGATCATTCTGGTCTCAGGAAAGGAACTGATGGCCACAAAACACAAACCAGCCCTCTCTGTCACAGAGAGAGCCTCCTATCTGTTTCCTACCAAGTCTCCACGTCTGAGCCTGGACTGGAAGTGGCAGGTATGGTCTTGAGTGAGGTCCACAGTGACATGTCTTGTCTCTGTGCCTTTTGTCATTTGACTTTCTCTACCTAGCTGGACCCATCTCTTGTCATTAGGACAATGTATGTTCCCTCTTTAATCTTTTCCTATGCAAAGCCTTCCCCATTCCTTCCCCAGCACCAGGCTATACTGTTCTGAGCCCCTCTTCCCGAGGCTGCAGCAGCAGCAGCAGCAGCAGCAGCTTCTATGGTCAGCTATGGCTTCAGATGTCGAAGACACAGAATTGTAACCTTGGTTAGTGTGTGGGGAGCCACAGTGGCTGAGGTTGAGTCTCCGTTCTCCCACATTCTTTCTGTTGGCTTTGGGAAAACAGAGCCCCCCCCCCAAACTTCAGCCTTCTTATGTGTGATAGAAATGAGATGACCATCAGCCGCCTGAAGGCTGTACATCATTGGCATAGGCTCTCTTTCCTACTTTTTAGAGCTCTCATTCTGGCTAAGGGAGAAAAGGAAATGGAATAATCAAGGCAGGGATCTACCAAGGTCTCTAAAGCTCATCAGGGAATCGGGGGAAGGGATAATTGTGCAAACACTGTTGATTTCTGCAACTGCCCCCTGTGTCTCCCATCAGACAGTGAATGCCTCCAGAATAGAGTCACATGACTGCACTCTATTTAGCCCCATGCCTGTGTCCCTAGCACCAGGCATGGTGTTGTGTAGATAGTAGATGCTCAGTTAATGTTTGCATACATGAGCCTTGCTTCTCCTGATCATGGCCTGATGGCTAGAGCCCGCCCAACACTGTCTACATTCTCCAACCTGACGACTTTTATTTCAGAAAAGGAAAGATTGACTTATCAGCCATTTGTGGTAAGATTCTGCCTCCTCACTAGACACTGACATTTCAAAATGTTGAGGCTGTTTAGGACATGAGTTTCCCCACTTATGATGTTGAAATGGGGCCCCAGAGATAAGGGCGCCTGGACTTGCCTCCTGTCCTCCTGGAAGTGAAGCAAACCTCTCCTCAGGACAGAGGCATGCAGGCCTCTGCCAGCTTATTTGCCCGATTTAAAAGAGTTTGTCTCCCCAAAACCAAACCTTTTGTCTCTCTGGCCTAACCCAAAATGAAGCAATGTGGCCCACAGTCAGCTTTCCCTTGCCTTCCATTTCTCTTGTGGAGTTGCAAAGACCATGGGTGCCAAGTTGCGCTAATTTATAAAACTCTCTCTGCCCCATTTGGCTTCAAGTCTGGAACAAGAAGGCAGGACTGTCTATTATTCCCCTGCCCGGGTCTTCCTGGACTCACTGGAAGGAGAGGAGGTGTGGTGACAGAGAAGACAGCCTCAGGGGTCCTGCATCTGTCACATGGATCAAATGTAGACATGAACATTGAGAAAGGATCTTCATCTCTGCCAAGCTTACCCTGTGACATGAGATAGTGAGCCCACAGCAGGGTGGGGCACAACTGGGATTCCAGCAAGGAGCTTGGTTCTGACTCGGAAAGGTACACGCCCCACTAGACTGCTGCACCCAAGAATTCAGTAACCCTGGTCCAACTATGTAGGCTCACTACCAACTGATCCATCCTGATTTTGTATCATGGCACCAGAGCATCCAGGACCAAACAGCCACAGGATAGACATGTAGCAAAGACAGCCATTTGCTTCCTTCCTCCTTCCTCCCCAACCTGTCATCAAGGTCAAACCCAGTCAGAGAGGCTCTAACATGTTCCATCACTCTACGTCTGTGGCAATGTGGCTGTAAATCTATATAATCTGTTTATCTGTATGTGATCCTGTGACTGTGTCCTTGTGGCCATGTGACTGTGGAGCTGTGTGACTATGTGTCTATGTGTGATTATGTGTTCATTTATCCATGTGATCACATACTCATGTTATTATCGATTCTGTAGTTGGGTGACCCTGTGGTTGTGTGTTTAAGTGACTATGGGTCCTTGTGACACTGGAACATTGTGACCTTCTGTCTCTGTGACTCTGTATGTACTTGAAATTGTGTGACTATGCAAGTTTCCATCTCTGTGACCCTGTGCTCATGTGACAATGATTCTGTATGACTACGTACTTGAGATTGTGGGCTCATGGTGTGGCTGTGTGATTGCTTATTTTTGACAGTCTGTGTGGCTGCATGTTTATAAGACTGTGTGACAGAAAGATTACAGGTGTCTGGATGACCAGGTATATTTAATATTGTGTGATAGATCATATCTATATCTGTATGACTGTATAGATCTGTTTGCACATATTTCCTGTATGTCATTATAACTGTATCAGTGTGTCTGTGTGACTGTCTGTGTATGCGTTTGCCTGTGTTTCTGTGTTTCATCTTAACTGTGTCAGTGTGTCTGTGTAACTGTCGAGCTTATATTTGTGTTTGCCTGTGTTTTTATGTGTCAGCATGGTTTTGAGTATGTCTGTGGGTCTCTGAGACTGTGTGCCTTTATGAGATGCTTTGCATGTTTATGTATCAGTATAACTTGACTGTGAATGTTTTACCACATCTATGAAGTCTCCATGGCCAAGTATTAGGAATATATCCTATGTGTGTTTTTGATACTGTTCACATGTCCACATGAATCCACATAGCATTTCAGAGCTTTAAGGGGGGCAGAGTTCTTACAGTTTCTAGTAGGTACAGCTTCTGAGGGAAGCTGTGGTTTTGGCTTCTGTGATTGTCTCATCACCTAAGTTCAGGACTGTAGGAAGTGCTGCTCTCCTAGGAGGTCAGGGAATGGTACCTCCAACCTCTTCCTGGGCTTTTAGACTCCTGGTAGGCGGTAACAGAGTGGCTCTATTATGTGGCTTTGGGCAGCAAATAATTTTAAATTGCCATATCTGCCAGGAAGCCATACCCTTTTGTTTTGGGAAGGGGGCGGCTTGACTTGGAAGATGGATTGTGGTGGGAATGGGGCCACCACTCTATTACCTGTGCAGCAGAGATTGCATTCTATGTCTCTTGGTGAAGTCCAGAGGACCTGATGGGGCATCTTCATTGTTAGAAAATAAGAGTTGAAAAGGTGGGAGCCAAAGAAAAACAGATTCCAGGGCTGCTGCGCAATTGAGGCTTCATTGTATCTTTTGTTTTAGGGCCACCGATGTGGTGACATGTAATGACTGGAGCACTGGCTTTCTGTTGCCAGCTGCCTCCAGCTCTGGGAAGCTGGCTGACCCAAGATGAAGCCAAGGGTGGCTAATGAGTCATTAAGAGCCTTTATCAAATTAGGATTATAACCCATCTCACCGTGCGGAGGAAAATGTTTCAAATTATCTACTTTCTTAATCGCAACTCAAAAGATTTGGCAGGAAATTATCATGAGAGATGTCTGGGAATTGATGGACTGTGCTGATGTGTGACTAAGCTTCCACAACCATAATAGCTGGAAAATGCAACCACCCAGCCATGTTCACATCCTTACTCTGAAGCTTGTACACAAAAGCACTACTGCCATAAATACTAGTCCAGGATGCTACCCTAGGCAGACAGATGGACGTTCTTAAGACAGGTCAACCTATTAGCATTTACTTACCAGTTTAAATAGACTGGGATTATTGCCAAGTGCTGGAAGATGGGAAGAAGAAAGCAAGATAGAAAAGAAGTATTTCGTTCTTCCCCTTATGACATTCTGGGTCTGTATGGATTGGAGGTAATTGTAGAACGTGAACAAAGCAAGCTACGGGTGCATGGTGCTGTAATGAGAACATGATCTCAGAAGGACTTTGGATGCGAGTTGGGAACTAAGTAGAGGTCTTGGAAGGGATGAGCTTTGATTCAGGTATGGGCGTTACCATTGCCATAGTGACAGTACCCAGCAGAGATGAAGCCGAAGAAGCCACACTGAGTTGGAGGGACAGTGCAGCCAAGTAGGACACAGTACATGTGCAAAGTCCTCAGGATGTATGGGGCACAAAAACAAATTCTGACTTGGGTTAAGAATCCAAGCTGACTTGAAATTCTCCTTTTGCTTTTGCTCACTGGGCCTCAGCCTCTCTGCTGTGAAGTCTAAGTGGAATCTGAAGACAGAGTTTGACCCTTCTGCCTCTCTCTTGGCCCTGAAAGCCTGTAAATCCTCTGTGACTTCAGGAATTGCAAGGTTCTCATCTATGTGGTCCCAGGGTCTATCACCTGTCTGGCCAGCCTGGATGCTGAGCAGAAATCTAGGAGCTGCTTAGTTGCAAAGGGGTTTCCACATGTGCTGGCTGAATGATTGAGTCAGCCCATGCATGAGCTGATAGGGACTCTTGTACAGGCGATATAGGATGGTGGTCCTCAAATATGGCTTCCGAGCTCATATCTGGTGTCGAGTAGCAGGTTCACTAGGGTGCTATGGGGGAGGCAATGAACAATAAGGGTCTTGGAGCTGAGAAATAGTCAACGGGCACTAACTGTCATTACTGTCACTATACTGTTTTGTTCTTCCTTGCTAAGCAAGCCCTGTCCCTAGTGCTAGGTGAGAGCTTTCTCCTTTATTTGGTCACTCCTTGTAGACTTTCCTTGACAACACAAAAAGGCAGACTCAGGTCCAGTGGGAAATGTGACCTGTAGCCTTCTAAGAGCTATTGATGGCTTCTCCCCACCCTATTGTCTGGCTGCCAGAATGAGGTTGAAGCCAACCATGCACAATCCTCAGCTCAGAAGGGTTTACGGTGGGAAACAACATCAAAGACAACAGCTGTGGCAGATGGAGTTCCTCCCTAGGGGCAGAGAGGAGCAGAAGGAAGCAGGGTGGTCCTGTGAGGAGGAACAGGAGGAGGAGGAGGAGGAGGAAGAGAAGGAGGAGGAAGAGGAGGAAGAGGAAGAGGAGGAGGATGAGGAAGAGGATGAGGATGAGGAGGTGGAGGAGGAAGAGGAGGAGGAGGAGGAGGAGGAGGAAGAGGAAGAGGAGGAGGTAAGGGAGATAGGTGGGGCTAAGGAGACAGGTGGTGATGGCAAGGTGACACTGGAGATGATGGTGAGAGAGTTGGATCCTTTAGGATGGAAAGAGGAGTCTCTGTTTGGGTAGAAATGGAGGTTTTTTCCCCCTGTGTAGCTTGAAGAAGGCAATAGGTATCTTAACAATACCTCTCATTCCTTGCTGCAGTCAGGTGGGACTTGAAACAAAAGAGATTGGAGAGCTATAGAGCCAGAGTGACATGTTACAGTGATAAATGACAAAGGCTTCAGCATAGAAACACATCTGATACTGGGCCAGAACAACAACCCCAATAAGGGGTCTTCAGTAAGCATAGGCTGGAAGATACATGGTGATTTTAAATTTCTGATAGCTATATTTAAACTGTAAAGGAAACAGATGGAAATAAGCTCCCTCCCCTTAACTTCATGTATTTAAAGTATTGTACACTGTGGGATTGGACTCAGAGCCTCTCTGATGCTAGGCAAGCCTTCTATCATTGAACTACCCAATAGCCCTAGAATAGAGTGTATGTGTGTGTGTGTGTGTGGTGTATATGTGTGTTTGTGGTATGTGTGTGTGTGTGTGTGTGTTTGTGGTATGTGTTTGTGGTGTGTGTGTGTGTGTGTGTATGTGTGTTTGTGGTATGTGTTTGTGGTGTGTGTGTGTGTGTGTGTGTGTGTGTGTGTGGTGTGTGTGTGGTGTGTGTGTGGTGTGTTTGGTGTGTGTAATGTGTATGGTATGTATGTGTGTGGTGTGTGTGTGGTGTATATGTGTATTTGTGGTATGTGTGTGTGTGTGTATGTGTGTGGCGTGTTTGTTGTGTGTAATGTGTGTCTGGTGTGTGTGTCTGGTGTGTGTGTTTCTAGAGATCAGACCTAAGGTCTCTCCATGCTCACTTTTGGTTTTTTGAGACAAAGGATAAAATCTTGCTGTGTAGCGAGGGCTTGCTGTGGAGTCACAGTCTCCCTCCCCCCAACCCCTACCCATTTCTACCTTCCAAATACTGATATTGCCAGCCTGCACCATCATGCCTGGCTCTGCATGCTAGTTCTGTTCATCTACCCTGTGTACTCGGCTGGCAGCCCACCTCAACTGGCAGGGTTCCAAGTGCTCAGGTGCTGCGTGTGCGTAGGCCTTCCTTATTGGACAGCACAAATCTGTTATCCCTTCTCAAGTTTACGTGCCCACAGTCTTGGGATACCATTTCTGAGAAACGACTCCATTTTAAAGTCATCAAAGTATATTCTTTTTTTCTCCTTAGAATTGAAATATTTTGTCCCAGTTTCACTTTCTCCATTCTCTCTCTCTTTCTCCATTCTTTCGCATTGTTAGAGGTAGTTCCCACAGTTAGATAGGCACTGAAAAATCACTCAAAAACCTTTAGAGCAGTGGTTCTCAACCTGTGGGTCCTCACCACTTTGTCAAACCTCTATCTCCAAAAAGATTTACATTACAACCCTTAGCAGTAGCAAAATTACAGTTACAAAGTAGCAGCAAGAATAATTGTATGGTTGGGGGTCACCACAGCATGAGCAACTATATTAAAGAGTTGCAGCATCAGGAAGATTGGGAACCGCTGCCTTAGGGCCTCTCATTTGGAGCTGAGGGGAAGGGAGGGAGGATGAATGGAGAACGCACATGAACCTCGGTGTGTGGCTGGGGATTGGGAGATGCTGAGAAGTAGACAGGAAGAGGAGGGAGCAGTGCTTGCGGATCATACTGCCGATTGCATTCCCAGAGGGCAAGTTTTGTCCCCCTGCCTCAGAGGTGGGGATGGGCTCAGCAAAGATGCATTCTCAGGGTCAGAAGGAAGAAGATGGGAGGAATGAAAGGGAAGGGAAAGTAAAGGAAGAGTTAGGAATCCAACTGGACCAGGGGCTTGGATTCCACCTAGAATTTGGCGGCCCCACATTTCAGGAGACTTACTATGGCCTGGATTTTGCACGGTAGTTTCTTCTCAAAGGACTGAGTCCCACTGTGCTTCATCAGGAAAGACCTTTCTCATCCTGGCCCCTCAAGCACTGCAGCCCTACCTGAGTCCAGGGTTGGAAAGGAGGCCACGACAGCCAGGGTTCCTCTCCCTTCCTTCCTTTGGCTTCCACTGTCTGTGTTACGGCCCTTAGGGCCTTTCACAGCATTCTTAGTGTACAGTGTCTCTCTACCTCAGGCCAATTAAATAAGCACTCCAATAAAGGCCCAGGCAAAGTGCTGTGGCAGCCCGAGCATAGGGCTATTAAACCTAATGGCTGCCACTTATTGAGCAGCCTCCCATGTGCCAGGGACTGTGCTAAGCGCTTTACATTCATTCCACTTAATCCCCAATAGTCCCATGAGTTGGCTTCTATTGCCACCTTCATTTCACATAGGCAGAGATGAAGACTCAGAGAGCACCAGCAACACCCCAGATGACTCCTTACTTTGTGATAGGCTAAAGGTCTGAGCCAGTTCCTGCTGACCCAAAAGCTGGTGCAAGACCCAAGGCCATGTTCAAAAGAGATATTTTGGTTAAGTCTTAAAGACAGACTGTGGTAATGAAATGGAGAAATAACTGGAGCAAGTGCAGGAGAGCAATGGCGTAGTGCCTAGCAGTCCCAGGAATGGCTGTTCCTACCACAGTGGTTCCTAAAACACAGATTCCAGAGCCCTTTCCAGGACTACATCTCTTGAAGTGGACCCAGAATCCCAAATCAAGACATTTCAGAGGTGCTGATGCAGGCGATCCACACACTGATCTAGTGGATGGTGGAGTGGGGAGGGAGAGAAAGTGAATAGAAGGTTATGAGGGAGGTCAGAGAGGAGGGAGAAGAGGGAGAAGAAAGGAGAGGAAGAAAGAAATGGAAGAGGAGGGGTAGGAGACTGAAGTGGAGAAAGAGGAGGAAGAGAAGAAGGAGAAAAAGAAAGACAAGGAGCTTGAAGTACACTCTTGGTAACAGAGGCAAAGGGCCCTCCTTTTATTATATAGCCTAATAAACTTTGTGGGTTTTTTGTTGTTGTTGTTGTTGTCATTTGGTTGGCTTTCGAAGCAGGCTCTCCTATACTACACATTGGTCTTAAACTTGCTATGTAGTTGAAGGTGACCTTGAATTTTTGAGTCTCTACCTTCTAAGTACTGAGATTATAGGTATGAACCACAATACCTGGCTTATATGGTGCCAAGAATCAAATACAAGGCCTCCTGCATACCAGGTAAGTACTTTATCAACTTACCAACTGAGAGTTACAACCTTGACCCTTAGCTCAACAAACTTGTAAAAAAAAAAAATCATTTCTCAAGTGCGGTGGTTTAAATAGGTATGGCCCCCATAGACTCATGCATTTGAATTCTTGGCCATAGGGAGGGACACTCTTATGAGAGGTGACCTTGTTGAATTAGGTGTGGCCTTGTTGGAGTAGGTGTAGCCTTGTTGGGGGAAGTGTGTCACTGCGGAGGTGGGCTTTGAGGTTATATATGCTCAAGCTATGCCCAGTGTTATACATACACGGTCTCCTTCTAATACCTGTCAGACCAAGATGTAAAACTCTCAGGTCTCCTCCAGGATCATGTCTGCCTGCAAGCCACCATGCTTCTCACCATGATGATAATCAACCAAACCCCTGAAAACTGTGAGTCAGCTCCAGTGAAATAGTCTCCTTTATGAGAGTTGCTGTGGTCATGGTGTGTCTTCACAGAAATGAAACTCTAAGACATCATGTATAATTGACATACAGTGAGGGTGTATATTTATGAATCATAGTGTGATATTTCAACATTACCATACAATCAGCTCAGTACTTATTGGACATCAACTTTTTTAGCTTCCAGATATAAAAACACTGGCTTATGTCTTTCTGTGACTAGTTTATTTCATTTAATGTGATGTCCTTGGTCCATCCATAGCACTGTGAATGATAGCATTTCATTTCTTTTGCAGTCAAATAATATTAGGTTGTTGTATATGTGTACATGCAAATATTTTCATTATTCATGGAAAGCTCCACCAACTTTTAGGCTAAGTCTTTTAGGTAGTGTATAATCACTGTGACTTGGAGGGGAAACCAAAATGTAATCCAACTTTTGTTTTAGGAAAAAAATTGACAGAATGGGTAGGAATTGGAGACCTTTAGACCATTTAGGAAAAAAGTATCCCAGGTGACAGGTGATAAGTCCTTCAGCTACAACTGGAGCCATGACGGAGAAATACGTTTCATTCTATTCAATTCAGTTACATACGCATTTCTTTAATATGTTTTCTAGACTGGGCATGGTGCCAGGCTTCAGGCATCCTAAGACAAAGTGAGATATTGTCTCTTATCACATTCTATCAAGGTTCATTAAAAACAATTAAGCTGAGAAGCGAAAGAGATGGTAGGTGTCGTCGTGGCGGACTGACTTCTCTACCCCCTTGACCCACTTGTATGTTGAAGCCCCAACTCTCAATGTGACTGTGTTTGAAGATAGGTCCTTTAATAAGGTAATTAAGGTTAAATGAAGTCATAAAGTTGGGGCTGGGATCCAAGTGGAATGGGGCCTCTTGGAAGGAAGAGACACTAGACCTGTCTCTTTCTGCCTTATGCACAGGGGAGAGGCCATATGAGGACACAGAGAAGAGGTGGCATCTGAGAGCCAGGAGGAGGAGAAGCCTTACCAGAAAGCAAAGCACCTCTGATCTTGAGTTTTCAGCTTCCCGAACTGTGAGGAAATAAGTGTCTATTGTGATATGGCAGCCTGTGCAGATGCATACAGACAGGTCCTAATTTGCAGGGGAGGATATATATTTTTTTCTAGACAGTTTCTCTGTGTAGCCCTGACTGTCCTGGAACTTACTCTGTAGACCAGGCTGGCCTCAAACTTAAGAGATCTGTCTGCTTCTGCATCCTAAGTGCTGGGATTAAAGGTGTGCACCCCCCCCCCCCCGTAGGTCCTAAATTTTAATGTATAAGATGACACAGGCAGGATTCAGCTGGACCATTGTCTGAACACATCTAGAGTGTAGAGGAACTACCTGGTGTGGTCTGTTCATCTGAAGGACAGACAAATAAAAACAGACGGAAAAAAAAGAAGACCCAGGAGAATCTTAAGAACTCCAGCGTGCAGGTGTGTGTGTGTGTGTGTGTGTGTGTGTGTAGGTGTAGGGACTGCCAGGATCTTCAGGAACAGCTTAGTTACACCAATGCATGGCTGAAATATAGGACAAGTGTGTGTGTGTGTGTGTGTGTGTGTGTGAGTGATGTGGAAGACATTCTTACTTATAGACTGTAAATCTGGAACAAATTCTACAAACCTAAAGTCTATTCTGTCTCTTCATGGATAGACCCAGGATTTAGATGTGGGACCCAGGAATTTGATATATTGACAAATGCTCATTAATTCTTCACTAGCTGGGTCATCAACTGGAGTCTGGATGGCTTTTTTTTTTTTTTTTTTTTTTTTTTTTTTTTTTTTTTTTTTTTTTTTTTTTTTTTTTTTACTGCTTTATATATTAAGTTTCTCTCCCTTTATAAGGATTAAAGAGGGAATTGAAGAAGGGAGCTGTAATGTGGGCCTCAGACTCTCTGATACCCTTACCACTATTTTCTAGTGGTAGGCATAAGCCAAATATTTCTTTCTAACAATTATAAAAAAGGATGGTTACATGTTACATCATCTCTTCTTTTTAAAGCCTTTGTAAGCTACAAAGCAAGCTGTAGTGACTAAAAGTTAGTGTGTGTTTTAAAGTATGTAAAGGATGTTACTGGTTAATGTACTATTTGAAAAGGCTCCACAAGTCAAAAGTTGAGGGACACATGGGTCTGATGTCTTAAAGAGCATGTCGACATCAGAACTGTATTTTAGAAAATGAGGATTGTGGTAAGTAGGAATGGGTAGTATATGGCTTTTGCCTATAGTATGCTCACTGGCACTTCTTTGATGGAGCTAAGTATTTACCATTAGCCTGATTCTCCATCTGAATCTATTGGCTCTCACAACTCACCAGCAACCCTGCAAAGGAGAGCAACCCCTTTCCCAGAGGTCCCGGGCAGAGTCTGGGTCACCTCTCCTCTCCTAGTCTATGCAATGCATTTCCCTCTGAGACTTGCCAACAGGCTGACCTCTAGCCTCTGGGTCAGTGAGTCTGGTGTTTCTGTACTACATAAAAATGGCAAGTGGATTCATTATTATTATCTTATTATACAATGTGAAATATATACTAGCAATTATGCTGTCAGGAGCCATAGTCTTTGACCACAGATCAGAGGTGGGGGTGACATAACTCTACCTAGTGAAAGTCTTTAGGGAGTCTATGGGAAGATGTTTCAACTCCATCTGTAGCAGTGGATCTATCGGTGAAAGCTCTCTTCCCTGACCCACAGGAACATTGCAGGCAAATGTGGAGTTGCTGGCAGGACCTGGATAAAGAGCACATCTGGAATGTGAGGCAGATTTCTCTGAGCCTTTGGATCTAATGGTTCTCATTTTTGCCAGAATCCAGACAGGGGAGGAATGACCCAGAGGCTTGGAACGGAGCAAAGGGCAGCCTCCATCTGCTTGGGTTAGTCTTTTTCTGGGAACCTGGCTATCTGGTTTTCCTCTTAGCTTTCCTTGCTTCTGTCAGTGACTTTGTCTAGACTTCATCCAGGCTCCTTGCCTAGGGTGAGGGTCACAGGATCCACTGCCACATGCCTTAGGCTGAAACTGCTCCTCAAGAGGGGCAGAAAGGATTCTCTGGTCCTCCGTGAGGGAGCTGAGCCAGTCTGTATCCTGAGTGGCTGAGCCTATACTAGGCACTTAGTAGGAAAGTCATCTTTGCAGACTGAATGGTGGCGTGAATGACTGCACTGGCTTGCTCTTTGCCTTTCCACCGTGGAAGTGTCTTGGGTGAGGAGCCTGTTAGGTGTCTGGAACAGATTACACCACCCCAGCAAGCCCAAGCTGAGGCAGTACTGCCTGCCCCTCAACCTTACTGGGCCCAGCCCCCCGGGACACACTGGCTGGCTAAGCAGTTTTAAGAAAGAAACAGCAGTGGCTTCCAAGTGCTTGCCTGACATTTGCCAAGGGATAGCTTCTGATAAGGCCCCTTGTTCTCTTACCCCTGAGCCACCCCATCACCCCTCGAATGAACCAAGCATCAGAGAAGCCTACAGCAGGAAAAAAAAAAAAAGCTCTTGAGACCAGGGATAACTAACCACCTGAGCACCTTTGCTGGGGCCAAGGTAATGAGAATTATTCAAATGCAATCATAAAAATGAGGCCAGCCGGGCAGGAATGGGGTGGGGGTGTGATGGAGAGAACGTTTCTTGCCAGTTTGAAGATTCCTATTTTCTTGGGGGTTCTCTTGAGGTCCACAGAAAATTTCACCTCCTCTCAATCTCTTCAGCACTAGATGCCCTGGAACTCCGCACCAGTCGATCGCTAAGGAAGACACGGGGTAGGGGGTGCGCCTGAATTTCTAGGGTCCACTGCACTACCTCTGCCAGGCAACCCCCAAGTCTGGACGCCTGCTGCCTCTCTCCAGCAGTAAGCAGGCCGGAGCCTGATGTCTGAGCCGAGCCTCCAGTAGAGGGAGACACTCTAGCAGCTCCTCGCCTGGGAAGCGGTCGGGGCCAGGAGTGGGTGGGGGCGATGGGGGGGGAGAAGGGGGGAGTGGGTAGAGGGGAGGTGTGCGCGCGCGGGGAGGGGGGGAGGGAGTCCGGGGGGCGGGTCCCTGTGCCGCTGACGTCCCGAGCAGTGCTGGGAAGTATAGGCTGTGTTGTCACGCCGGTGTCAGTCTGATGAAGATTGGCATCAGGTAAGCTGTCATTCATTTCCATGTCAGAGACGCTTTTGCAGGCGGCGGCGGCGGCGGCGGCGCAGCGGCGGCGGCTGCTGCTGCGGGCGGCTGCCTCAGAGCGCGTGTGTTTTATTCCAGTCCCCAAGCCAGAGTATTATTCATTGCGACAGGGCAAGGAGGAGAGAGGGAGAGAGGGAGGCAGCAGGGAGGAGAGAGAGGGAGGCAGCAGGGAGGAGGGAGGCAGGGAGCAGAGAGGGACGGCGGGAGCGTGCAGAGAGAAGCTGGGGAAGCGCCGGGAGAGCGCGGAGCGAAGCCGCGCGAGGGGAGGCGAGGCCGGGCGAGGAGGCGGCGAGCAGCGTGCGGCCCAGCCGCTCCCGGACCCGGCCGGTGCGCAGCTCCATGCCCGCCGCGCTGCCGCTGCCTCGCCCCGCTCCCCTCGGGCCCGGGGCCGGGCGTGCATTGTCTGCGGTTGCGAGCAGCTGGGCAGCGGACTCAGAGCGCAGCGGCCCGAGAGCCTGTAGCGGGCGGGCTGGGAGCCGTGCGCCCGGAGCTTCCCGGGACTCGAGCCCAGGGACAAGCGCGTCGGCCGGAGTCCCCGCGCAGGCGGCTCCTGGCTGGGCACTCCATGGGGGCGAGGCTGGGAACTGCGGGCGGGCTTCGGGTTCTCCTTTCCCAGGCTCTAGGAGCCCTGTGGCTGGCGCTTCCTTGGTGTCACCAGCCCCGAGCTACCTTCGAGTGGTTGGAAGTGGGAGCAGCCCTAGCCTGCGGCCGGGTGGCCGGAGTCAAGCAGTGGCGGCCGCGTCCTGCCGGGCACGGGAAGGCTGAGAGAGTAGAGGTTTACAGGAAGATCAGTGGGGACAGGGGAACATGTGTGTGTGTAAGGGGTGGGGGGTGTCAGTCAGAGAAACCAGAACCCGAGGGGCGACGCTCAGGGACTCTAACTAGCAGTAGGAGGAGAATTTGTAGAGTCACCGGCTTTCTGCGTATTGTTGGTCTTTGGGGCGGGGAGGGGCGGATTAGGGGTCTTTGGCGAAGAGCTAGAAGATAAATTCGTAAAAGGGGGGTGGGCACGGAAAGCGCCCCGAGCAAGAAGCCGATGGGGATGAGGCAGTGTCCTGAATGTGCCGAGCGAAGTTTCTGTTTCTTTCGGGTTAGGCTGGCTTCCAAAGCCAAGGAAGAAACGAGCGCAGTGGGCCGCGCTGTCTGGAGAGTCCTTCACAGGGCAGCCGGGTTCCCGCGCGGTCGGAAGACGCGGGTTGGGAATGGGAGGGGGATGCGGATCAGCCCTTAAAGGAGGGCTGGGCTTTTGGAGCAGCCTAGAGTTTGGGTTGCAGGAATCAGGCTGTTTTCAGAATTGGGACGGAAGGGCCGCTGTGTAGTTTACACGCCGGCCAAGACAGAGGGCTGGAGGTAGGCTCCGGGGGCTCCGGTTACCTCCGAGGCTTGAATCCGGAGTGGGTGATTTTTTTTTTTTTTATAACTGAGACCCGGGATCAGGCTATTGAAATGTGGGGAGAATTGCGCGTCCGGGTTCTGACAGCATGCGGGAGGAAAAGCTTTTACGTAGGCAAGTAAAGTAGTTGATCCCAGCAGTGGTGAGCGAGCCCCAAATGTCTGCTGCTTCTCCCCCTAAAGCAAATCTTGAGGATGAGAGGATCTAGGTGCACAGGGCTGAATCCTAGGAGAAAGAATCTGGAAGGTAGACAAAAATAGGGAGATTCAGTACGAAGTGACCGGGTAGCATCATCCGGGTTCGAGTGGAGCGGAGCAGCTGGCCCTGCAGACTCAGCAGGCTCCCGGACTCACTTGCGGTCTGCGGTCTCAGCGTTGCGGGGTGGTTGCTGGTGGCCCGCCGGGACAGCGGTAGGCGACGCAGACAAGGGGACCGCTAGTAGAGAGGTGCCACTGGGGCTTAAGGAATCGTGGCTGCCGCCGAGGGAAAGACACTCCCGAACTCGGGAGTCCTCATCGAACCTGCCGCCTGTTTATCCACAAGCGATGCTTGCTTCGTCCTGGGCAATGTCGGAGAGCGCACAGGCCGGTCCATACCGGCAAGGTTCTGCCCTAGAGGGTGGAGGAAGTTCGGGGTTTCCTTACCCTCACATACGTTATCTTGTGACTTCTCCAGGCTGTTGGCTTTCTGGAATTCAAATGCTCTTCAACTGGTAGAATCCAAGTTAACAAGCTTAAGCAGATTTAAACATCCGCCCCCCAAAACACACACACACACACATACACACCCAAATCTGAGAAATGATGGTGTTTTAAAGCAACATGGCGTTATCCCCAACTCTAGCTCCTTTTGCCCTCTCACTCTGCCTTCTGACCTTCCCGTGGCCCCTGGACCTTGATGCAAATGTATGCGTGTCTGTATGCCTGTGGGTAGGTGTGGGGTGCCTCTTATTTGGGGGCTCATATCTCATTCTCAAACTGCTCCCTCAAGGCTCAGGCCTAGCTAAACAGTGGGTAGAGTGTGGAGGGGTCCTAAAGAGGGGACGAGCAGATGTGGGGAGGTTTAGAGGGTGTTACACTCTGGTCATTTAGATAAAGAGTGCATTGATGGATGGAGGTAAGGGTGTGTGTGTGTGTGTTTGTGTGTGTCTGTGTGTCTGTGGGTCTCTGTGTGTGGTGGGAGTTGATTTTTTCCCTGTGCATGCTCGCACTGTGGATTGAGAAAGCCAGCCAGCCCTTTGGGGCACTGAAGCCTCAGGACTCAAGAATGGCCACCGCGGCCGGGAGCCCGGCGACCGCTACCAGGAGCTGTTGTTTTTTAGACTTGGAATTCCTGTGCGCTCTTCTCCAGCCCAGAGCTGAGCGGGGGAGGGAGCCGTGACCCCACCGAGACTCCCCGGTCACCGCCTCCCTTTTGTGAGATCGAAAGGCATGAAAGCCTAGAGAAAGAGGATCTGCAGGGAATGAGGGCCAGGGGGTTACTCGAGGGAGATGGGCCTAGCAACAACCACAGTAAAATGCCTCGCGCAAATCGCAGCGAAGTGTACCCAACTCGAGACTGGCTGTTTTATGATCCTTTCTAGGAGTTTACTGCTCTGTGCTTTTAAGTCTATAGATTGCTTTAAGTTAATGAAAGTGCGGCTTTCAAAGGGGCTTTTTTATTGTGCCGCAGCGACAAATCTAGTACCTCCCCTTTACTCTTCCAAAATGGGCCCATTTAAAAAGAGGGAGCTTGCTGGGGTTCCCACATGAACAGAGCTGGGCCGGGGGTGGGGGGAAGGACACCACTTGAAAATGAGGATTAATAAAAGACAGTGTTCCGGGTAATTCAGAAAGATAAGTTAACTTCTCCCTCATCCACAGTTTCATCTGTGCATCCTTCAGTTGCCTCTGGAATTTCACAGAAGCTAGCTAGCTAGCTTTTAAGGGTTGCTCAGTGCCTCTCTGGTGGCCCCCTCCCACCCTGCTTTATATAAAGCCTGACCCTCCTCAATTCAACAACACAAACTGGGTTTCAGGATTTTAGCGGTTACTGATTCAGACTAAAATATTTACTTGTGCCCTGGGGGAGGGGCCTTGCCTTGCAATCAGCAAGATGGATCGGTTTAAAAGGCTGGGAACCCGAGGAAGAACAAGGCAGGCTGTTTTCAGCGGTTTTTTTTTTTCCCCTCTCCTTTCAATCTATTTGGCACAAAAGGTGAGATGACAAGGATTTTGACTAACGCAGAAACTGCAGTGGGCCTGCCTGTGGCTTTGACCGCATGTCATAACCATTTAAACTGTGGTTACTTGCTCAAAGCTCAAAGCTTCTCCAAGCTGGGTTTCATTAACTCTACACCAGTTGCCTGGAAGTTCAGTAGCAATAAATTGCATAAACACATTCGAAGTAAGTTAGTGATGAAATAAGGAGAATTACTGTCTTGTGAGTGGAGAATCCTGAATTCATGGAGTTCTGACTTAAGTAGAAACATACTTTCCCTCTCTTGGCCTTTAAGTTTATAGGTACACCAGACTATGTGTTAAATTTCTTTCTGCCATGTCCATCTTCAGCCCTGGGCTGTAACTCATTAGAGACCAAGGCATGCATGCCTCGAAAGCAGAAGGCTGCATTTAAAAGGGGGTCTCTATTACCTC
Organism: Mastomys coucha; assembly: GCF_008632895.1. NCBI lineage: Eukaryota > Metazoa > Chordata > Mammalia > Rodentia > Muridae > Mastomys > Mastomys coucha. The sequence goes on along the minus strand of NW_022196906.1, from coordinate 31,143,629 downwards.
CATTTAGGACCTGAAGCAGAGCAAGCCACCAAGATCAACCTGATCTCCTTGCCCTTACCGAATGGATTGGGCAATAGAAACAGTCACAGCGCGGGGCAAATTAGATTTTTAAATGTTAGAAGCTTAATAATACTGTGGTTTTTCTTTTTTTTATTAAAGAAACAACCAATAAAATTTATAGGCTCCCAACATGTTGCAAAATTTCCTTGGTATTTATTTACACCCCCACCTCACCTTTCAGAAATACAACCTCCAATTTTGGACTTTTGTTCCTGATTTACTTAATATAGAGCACAGTTTAAAAATTAATTGGAGGCAAGTAAGTAGTGCTGTTGTGAGTTTTCCTTTATTCTCTGCTGTGCAGCACCAGGTCTGTAACACACACACACACACACACACACACACACACATATATATATATATACATCTATATGTGTGTATATATCATATAATATATGTGTAATATATACATATATTGCATATATGTGTATATATATATATATATATATATGATGGATGCAATTGTTGGAGGTGAGATCATGTGAGGGAGGCAAAGTGTCTGAATGAAATAAAATGCAGACCCCAAGATAGAGAGGGTGACAAAGGCACACGGAGGAAAGGAAGAAGTGGTATGGAAAACGAAATCATCATGAGCATCCACGAGATTTGAATCTAACCAACACACCACGCTTTGTATAAGACACTTCACACGGAGACCCATGACTTATTGAAAACTGGGTTATATGGAGAGGCAGAATTTAGAGGGAGGAGCTGCACTCGCTGGGCTCTACCCAGGCAGGCTGACCAGGAAGGTTGAGATGGGGCTCTGCTAATTTAATTAAATCTAATACCTGACGGTAGGGAGGAAGACAGGGAGGAAATGGTGGATGGTAATCAGGGCTGGTGGGTCAGCATGCTGAGCTAGTATTTGGGCTGGAATTTGAGGGCCTGGCTCTATGGCACCAGCAGGTCCCCCAGCTGCCCGGCTTTGGTTTCTTCATCTGTTGAGTGGAATGTAGCACATGTCCCCTTTTAGGCTGCAAGGAGTGAAGGGTAGGCACGAGGCAAGTACAGAGCTCACTGTAAAGAGTGAAGGATACAGAGACAGAGGTTTCCTAGCAGCAAGGCTGTGTTCTTCCGAATGTGCTTCCTTCCTTGCTTGGCTCCATAGCCTGTCTTTACAATGTGTAAAGAGTTTCTAGACTTTTGTGAAAGGGCACAACTCCTGCCTTACATCTTTGAGTCTGAAAACTCTACTGTGATTTCATACACCACCCACTTTGCCAAGAGGGGCTGTCGTGCCTGAACTGGGGAAATCAGCCTGCTCCCCCTCCCCCGCAGTGATTTCCCTCTGGAACACCCTTTATGTCTCCAGTGTACACAGAATCGGACATATCAGAAATACAGGCTCTACTTTTTTTTTAATGCTACGGGAATAAGGGCCCAGTCCTCACTGATGTGCAACATCTGGTCCTGCTGGGATGTGGGGGAGGGATGGGTGCTGATCTGGAATGAGCCACAGCCTGGACCTCACTTAGCAGTCTCCATTCTGGCAGATCAAAGCAGCTTCTAGGGGAGAAAGCCCAAGAAGTTACACCCACCGCTTCCAAAGCTCATGCTTGCTTGTAGACTCCCTCAGTTCCTGTATCTGAGTTTAAAATTGAGTGAGCCCTGATATGACATGGCTTCAGTAGAATGGATGCTCTCTTTAGATTCTCTCCTAGTCTATTGGTAGCTTTTCCTCCACATACCCTTTCCAGCTGGTCTGGTTTCAGGTCACATTTTGGTCTCCATTTTGATTGGGAGTGAGATGATGGGGATGGAGGGGAGCGGGTAGTGAGGCCCAAGATAGAGGCAGAAGCTGTGGCAGCTGAGGGCTGAGTCCTTCTCCCAGAACTCTTCTAGAAACCCCTGGCATGAGGGAACACCAAGCCCTGGCACAGTGCAGTTCACAGTGCTCCATGGAGGTGGGGGCATATGTTTGACTTGGACACCTATCCCTAGGTCTTCCTTGCCTGCCTGGGTTTCTAATTACAAGAAGGACCATTGCTGTTAAGAACTATCTCACTAAAGACACATCCGTGTGTAAGAAGAAATCCTAAACCAGGCAGGATATTTTAAAACTGAAGCAATGAAGATTAGATTAAGTCTCCACCAAACAGCCTGGTTCTCGTATTATTTTTGGCTGGAATGTGGAGAAAAACAGCTGGCCCTGGGGCCCTGGGCAGACTCTGGAGGCTTCAGACAGGGTTGGGGGGAGTGGGTTGGTGGGGAGGGGGATGTAACTGTTCTTTGCTTAGTAGGATTGTGGCCAGTTTCTGTCCGGCTCATTTTAGGCAGGGGGAACAAAGGGGGAGGTTGTACTGGGAGAGGAGCAGATGCAGAGGGGCCAGAAAGGGGCCAGAAAGGGGCCAGAAGGTGTAAGTCACAGAGCACCAAGGAGCCTTTCAATACCTCACTTCATTAAGAGCTACTGGTTGTGTTTAGTGTATGAGGCCATCATTCTCAGGCTCAGAAATCCAGCCATTCTCCACCTGGCCTTGGGAGGAGTCTTCATGTGCTGGGCCTGACTTGGGAGGGAGGGAGGTAGAAAAAACAGATAGTTGACTGAGATTCCATCATGAACTCTTGTCCTACCTTCCTGGGTAGAGGCAACACACGCTTATGGTGCTACTGGTGTGCCTGGGCCCAGCAATAATGACCAGCCAAAGCCTGCTGGAACTTGGCGTGCAGGGTTTGCAGAGGCTCGGACACAGGCCTTATCATTAGACAAGTGCATTTAGAGCCTCACTCTGCCACTCGCCTGCATGGTTTTTAAACACTTGCTTAGGATCCTTGATTCTGTTTCCTTTCTTGTAACCTGCGATGGAGCATAGCTGCTGGGGTGGGGGTGGGGAGGAGGGAGCCCGTGTAACTGCTCAGGACTAAGCCAGGCACAGAAGAAACAGAAGAAACGGTACAGTCCTGGTTCTCCCCTCCCATCTTCGGAACAAGAATCAATAGACTTTTTTTTCAGCTTCTTCCTTTCCCTTTTTGCTTCTCTGGGACAAGGCATGGGCCACTTTGCAGGTCACGGGGACACAAACACAGTAGGGAGAGAATACACAGACATGGGAGAGACAAGATGCCCACCAGTTGTTAACCAGAGGAGGCAAGAGTGGGCCCCAGAAGGTGAAGTAATCAGGGCAGAGTGGCCTCAAACAGTCCCTTCTTTGAGGAGGCAAACCAAGAGGATGTTCTTAGCGGTGTAGGGAGGTCTGGAGGGGGAGGGGTGAAACCCGACACTCCCCAGGTCACAGTGCTCTGCTCTCAGCTAGGCTGTCAGGGTGACTGGGGGTGGGGTGGGGTGGGGACAGCCTGGATTAGAAAGAATTATTCAGTCCCTCCGTCTGTCTCAGATGTCCAGACATAGCTGTTCCCTTCTATGCATGGTAGATTCTGAGGGGACTTTTTGCTCTGACTTCTCACTGGGTGCAGTGCAGCTTAATCAATTCATAAAATCGACACCCTCCTTATAATCCAAGTAGAAAAAAGTAGTGACTCCAGGCCCAACTCTGACCATGTTCTGGACCATGAAGCAGAGCAGTCAGTGTGTTAGAATGATGGTGAGAACAGGGAGCAGGTGTAAGGGTGACCGTGGGGTCCAGTTCAGACTCCGTCATTGACTCGCTGTATGACATTTGACAGGTAGCTTGCCCTCTCTGGATGTTAGTATTGTCAGGTAACCAACTGGGAGTTTTGACTTGCTCCCAGATGTCTCCTTCAGTTCTAAGTTCCTTGAGTCTGTGTTTCCTCCCATGTGGATAGCTTCATGAGCAGGAAACTATCAACAACAACCACCATAGCACAAACCCATGCAGAAAGTCCTGACAACACACATACATGCAATAACTGCAGAAGCACCATCCCTGGGGAACTAAGGGCTGTGTGCATAGAGGGTTGAATCTGATGTTTCCAGTGGCCTTCCAGGGATCCATGGGAGTAGTGATTTCAGTGTGAGGCACATTAAAAGCAGCATTTCCTTCTCCTGCAGAGACATCTGGATGCTGGGAGAGAGGTTTTGATATCAGCATTTATATGTCTCTGATTGTACTGCCTCAGAGCTGTGTGTCCTTGGCACATCTTTTAACCTCTCTGAGCCTTGATTTTCTTATGTGTGACATAAAAATGATACTATGACTACCAGGCATTGGAGGACCATGAAAGCTCTAGGAAAGTCATCCAATGGTAGCACATGATTCTTTGAGAATGTTAGTTTTCTCTCTAAAGAAAATATATGCCCGCCAGCCGTGATGACACACACCGTTTGATCCCAGCACTCGCAGGCAGAGGCAGTCACCTGCCTCTGTGAGTTTGAGGCCAGCTTGGTCTACAAAGAGAGTTCCAGGATAGCCAGTGCTTACCAAAGAAATCCTGTCTCACACCCTGTCCCCACCCCCTCACCCCACCCCACCCCCAAAAAAGAAAAAGAAAGAAACAAAAAAGAAAAAAAGATCATTCCCATTCTTCTGAACTTTCTGAAGCGAGTCAAATGGATATCATGAAGTCATTTTACACACAGGAGAACCTGAAGCTCAGAGTAGCCAGTGTGGCAATGTGCCCACCTGTCTGTGACAAGACACATCCTTTAAGATGGCCCAGGTTTCCCTGACTGCCTCTGTCCTTTTCCTTTGTGGGGACTCAGCCCCTCGCTGAGCTCCTGAAGCTGCCTTGCCAGGCTTTACCTGTATCTCTCCTGAGAATTTTTTTTTTTTTTTTTTAACAGAAACAAGCTCAATTCACCTCCCCCATCACCAGCCTTTTGTCTGACAAATCTGAGGAGAGCTACTGGCTGTCATGGAAGCCAAAACCTGGAAGATATATCTATGTCTATATATTTGACTTCTATAAGCCCCAGGCCAGACAGGGTTAGGCTAAGCATCAGAAATAGGTAGTGTTAAACACAGAGGTGAGGAGGGATGAACAAGACAAGACAGTGACTGAGGGAAGCTGACTGTGCTCTGTGTGTGTGTGTGTGTGTGTGTGTGTGTATGAGAGAGAGAGAGAGAGAGAGAGAGAGAGAGAGAGAGAGAGAGAGAGAGAGAGAGAGAGAGAAGACCTTGAGGGTTCAGTACTAGATCCTCAGCTGACCTGCCTGACAGACATCAGTCTTGAGAGAAGTCAGAGTGTAGTTAGCCATTTGTAACAGGGTCTAGTTCTTTACTAGGCACAGGCTCCATCCTTTTTAAGCTGGTCCAGTCTGTAGAGCTATCCTCCAGCTTTCTCTAGTGCTGCTGCTAAGTGCCTCTTTTTCTGCTGAGATCTGAGGTCTGCAGGCTTCCTTCCTTCTGGAAGCTGCTCCTGCATCCTCCTGCATTCTGACTGTAGCTCCACGCTCAAGAGTAAGGACAGACAAAGCCAGAGAACCATGCTGTGGACTCAGGATGCTTGATAATGGCTTATTCTCACTTCTGTGTCCTCCCTGAAGTTCTACTGGTCACCGAACAGATGTAGCCTGGGCCACTACCCATGGGCAGTGAGTGTATGGGCCTCACTTCCTTGGACCAGATTAACACAGGAACTGAACAAGTGTGTGATTTCAGTCTCCGAGCCTCTTGGAATGTGAGCCTGATCATTTTGTAGGAAAGGAAGTTAAATGGATGTTCTTCCAGGTTTTTTCTGGGTCTACTGCTAAATGAGGATGAAGATGCAGTCGACTGCCCAGGCTGCAGTGTGTGCACTTGTCTGTTAAGCACCACAAGATTTGTTGGTGATTGAGATACCTGCTGGGGACATTCAGCCCATAGGTTGTGGGTCTGGCCACTTTCTGTTAGATAGTAGATGTAAAGGCATGCACTTATGTGTATACAAAGGATTGGGAGAGTACCCATGGAGGGTTCTGCTGAGCTCTCCAGTCTTGGAGGAAGGTCTAGCTACAGAAGCCAGGCATGAGAGCTGGGTGGTGAGGGAACAGAAGGCACCGCCCCTGTGGTCCCGAGCAGTCTGAATAGACACTTCTGCACCTCCCTGGCTATGTCCCTCTCAGGGTTGGGAGAGGACAGCTTCCTCAGATCAGGGAGGCCTCCTTCCCGTGTTATGACCGCCCAGCTCCTGCCTGAGAGTATCTCTTTACACTGAGCTATCATCAAAGACCAAGAAAGAAAGTGAGACTTAGAACTAGAGACGTAGTCCAAGACTCAGGAGATTGTACATGATTCTATCTCCAATATCTGGGCCCAGTGAGCTTTGCTGCTTGTGTCAAGGAGCTGGGGGGAAGTTGTTGGATTTCTCTCTCTCCTTTCCCATGTGCAGTGGCATGCTCACAGGATCCTCACACACACCGTAGGGTGAGGGCCATGGCATCCTATGGGCAGTATGCGCACAGGGTTCTCTTGAGTGCTGTATGGTAGAGCACTCAGAAGGGCATGCTTGCCGGGTCCTCATGCAGGATGCACGGTGAGTTGTAGGGTCTGGCTGTGATAGGAAAGGGGGACAGGAAGGTGATAGTGCAGATGGTGAAGAAGCCAAACCACCTAGGCGGGGGCCGTTGGCCCAGCCATGTGCTCACTGTGTGACAGTGACATTTGGCTTCCTTTTCCTTGTCAGTCAGCTAGTGAATGATGACGATGATACTTCCCCACAAGGCTGTAGGGGAAGATCACGAAAGTTAACGTATGTGGATGTGTTATCCATGCTGTATAAACATAAGTAACAGCGCCTACACAGTGCCTCACATGTAACATGAGGAGGGGGAGAAAGCCGGTTGGCACAGACTATATGTTTCTTATTAGTTTAAAACGGAGAGCGCTCACACACACACAAATACACTCTCTCCCTCATGCTGGCTCACAGCGTGATGACAACCATGTTGATGTGATTGAAAGCTGGCAGGATGCCTTTTCACGGCTGCCCCACTACTGGGGCATGAATGGTCCCCTTGGGGATTCTTGAGCGCCTGGCAGTTTTTCAGACTTCAGGTCAGAGTCACCTGGGCAGAACGGTGTGCCTACTATGTGCCTGCACACTGTCCTTTAGGGAGTTCCATGTCCTGTGCCAGGCTCATCAGCTGAAAGCAGGTCTCCGTTTCTTCCAGGCTGGCATTGTTTATTCAATAGGCTTTTACTGAGCACCTTATTCAGGTATGGGGGAGCATAGCAGGGAACTAGAGCTGGGCTTCCTGTTCATGAGGAAGACATTTAGGCTCCATAGGAAAATCAAAGACATTGAGGGGTCTGCTCCTGCCTGAGCCGTGTACTGCAGTGTCACAGGCAAGGTGACATATGCCTCACTCCCTAGAGCATCAACTGTCCCCAGAGAGTAGTTTTCAGGAGTTGCCTTTGTACATTGCAAGCACTCCCTCCCCATTCTTGCTGCAGCCTCAGGTGGGTCCTAAGCACCTTGGGTACCCAAAGTTGCTGCACTCAGAGCCCCTCTGATTTCTAATTTCATGAACAGCCATGTGATGTGACAGCAATGACCAACCCATCCTTGTCCACACCAGGCACAGAGGGGGCTATTCTTACTCATTCTGTTGACTGCTGAACTTGGAATCGGGGAAACCACAGACACAGTGGCTAACCCTAGGCCTCAGTTCTCTGGCCATTGGGATGTGACAGCCATCCTCACTTATGTCTCTCTTCCACTGTCCACAGGCATACCTTCATTCTTTCAGAATTTCATGTAATAACTCTTCAGGTATTTTGGGGTGTTCAGACTGTATTTCCAGGGGCATTTTTAGTGCCTGGGTTAGGGCATCAGTAGATGTAGGCTGTGTCCTGATGTTAAAAAGCCAGGTACCATAGTCACTTTTCTATTGCTGTGATAAGACACCATGACCATGGCAACCTAAAAAAAATTAAAAATCTTAATTTGGGGCTCACAGAGGGTTAGAATCCATGAGCAGTGTGATAAGGAGCATGGAAGCCAGCAGGCAGGCACAGAACTAACTGAGTGGGGCAGTGACTGACAGCTCACATCCTCAGACACTGGGAATGACTGGAGTCTTTTGAAACCTCAAAGCCTGCTTCCAGTGGCACACCTCCTAATCCTTCCTCCACAGGTCTACCAACTAAGGACCAAGTAAAGCAGTCAAATATATAAGCCTATGAGGGACATGATCATTCAAGCCATCACATCAGGTGTGGTAGCACATCCGCATCTTTAGGACTGAAGGAGCTGAGACAGACAGATTCTTGGGGCTCACTAGCCAGCCAGACCCTCTGAAACAGTGAGATCCAGGTCCACTGAGAGACCTTGGCTCAAAATAGAAGATGGAGAAGTGATAAAGGAAGACACCTGACATTGACCTTTGACCTCCACGTGTGCATGTACAGTGCCCCCAAACATATACAACACACACACAAACGCATACCCACAGAGAGAAAGAGAGACAGAGAGAGAGACAGAGAAACAGAGAGAGACAGAGAAACAGAGAGAGACAGAGAGAGACAGAGAGAGACAGAGAGAGACACAGAGAGACACAGAGAGACAGAGATAGACAGAGACAAAGAGAGACACAGAAAGAGACAGGGAGACAGAGATGAGAGAGAGAGTAAGAATGTGTGTGTGTGAGAGAGAGAGAACAAGAGAGAGAGAGAGAGAGAGAGAGAGAGAGAGAGAGAGCATGTATGCGTTGGGGATGGCAGTTCAGCCCTGTAATCTCAGCACTTGGGAGGTGAAGACTCAGGAGTTCAAGGTCAGCCTGGGTTACATGAGCCACTGTCTTAAAACAAACAACAAAAAAGCCAAAACCAGCCAACCATCCAAAACAAACTAAAACTCCACACAGAAACAAGACTCTAGGAGGCCCTGAAGGATGGAGTCAGTGAGCAGGAAGGTGTTCTAAGGCATGGAGACTTTCATGGAGATGGGATATGAGAGTAAAGATGGGTAGGACTTGTGTTTTAGGAATGGGATGATGGGTCCAAAGTTCCCTGGGGAGGAGGAAGGGCTTGTAGGCAACTGGGGCCTGGGGAGAGACCGGTTTGGAGGATCAAAGGCCCTGGAAAAACTTGGGAAAGAAACCTAGTCTGGCCCCTGCAGCTTTAGGAGAAGTAGCAGAGTCTAGACTGAGAACTGGGAGGAGTGACCAGGCTAAGCCCTGACACAGGCCCGGGCAGGTAAGGAGGTGCCCAACTGCCTGGGCTTGTCTTTCTAAAGTACACAGCTGGCTTGTTGGTCTGTCATGGAAGGAGGGCTTCACAGTGAACACATGCACCATGAATTCTACCTTCGCTCAGATAAGCAGTGTCCATCCAGTTCATTCATGTAAAACCACGAAGGTTTAAGCTCATAACTGAATGAAAGGCCATGACTTTACTCCTGGGTCGGGATCCAGTCCCCATCACCTCTATCTCGCTCATCTATCTCATCTATCCTAACCTCTTAGGCCTCTTTGCTGTAATTGAACCAAGTCACACGAGCTCCCACCTCAGGGCCTTTGTGTATGCTGTTCCAAGAGCCTGAGCACCCTTCCCCTACATATCTGTATGGTCTGAACTGTGCCTTTGCTGGGTTACCAGCCATCATTCTGTTCCATAGTACAAGGCTCTCCAAAGGCTCTAGTCAAACGGAGTCTCTTTCTCCTACCACTGCCCAGCTCCCATCCCCAAACTCAGCATGCAGTTGAGAATGACCTTGAACTAACTTCTGATCCCCATGCTGGAACTCAAGGTTTGTATCATCATGCCTGATCTGTGAGGGGCTGGGGGACAAACCCTGGGCTTTATCCATGCAACACAGGCACTCTGGCCATTGAACTGCACCCTACTCTACATCTTTACTTTTCTTCACAGCACTGAGCACGTATTTTTATCTTTCCCTCCCTTTTTCTCCCTCCCTCATCCCTTTCCCCGTCTCTCTCTTTTCTCTGCTGGAATCCAGAAGAGTATATAACTGTAGTAAAACTTTAAGTAATGCTTATGAATGAATGAGTGAATGAATGAATGAATGAATGGAACTGTTTTTTGTGTTAGGTTCCAAGAATTTTTATTTTTATTTTTAAACTCGTGCTCTGAAATGAACTCATGGACTATCAGAACTGGAAGGCACTAAGTCTCTAGGCTTTGAGCAACTTTCCCATTTAACAACTGAGCAAAGAGAGGTCCAGTGAGGTTAAAGAGCTTGTGAAGGGTCACACAGCACAGAGCTCATGAATACAGAGGCTCACAGAGTTTGCTGCGGGACTCTCCTCATAAAGCTTCTCCTTTCCAACACAGCTCCCTGGAAATGAGGATCGGCTTGACTGGTGCTGGCTTCCTTGACTTCTCAGTCACACCACCTCACCTCTCACTGGCCGTTGCTTCATTCCAAGGGCTCTGGTGCTGCTGTTTCCTGTGAGACACTTGGGGGGCCATCTTTGGAAATGTTGGGAAATGCTGCTTTGGCAACCAGCTCAGACTGGGTTACTCCCCAGTATCAGGAAGTAAAATGAATGAACCATCAGCGTCCCCAGTCACTTCACAGGAAGTGATAACTCGGCTTGTCTTGTGCATTGCATTGGCCAAGAATCATTGGTCACCTCATAAGTCAGTCAGGATGGGGTGATGTCATGTGACTGGGGGTCCACTGCCTTCTTCTCAGATTTTCACCCTCCCTGTGACAGCAGAAGTCAGTGGAAGGAAACAAACCAGAGTTCCAGTCCCTGCCTGTATATATGGTTGGCTTAACTATGGTCAAGTGCCTTAATTTACATATCTGGGTCCTCATTGTACAAATGGGGGCTGTGGTAGTTGTACTGTGGTGCTGTTTATATGTCCTGAGGCAGGTGAATGCCCAGTATCTGGTAGATGTCATATGTAATAGGTTGAGCCATTGGAATATTGCTTTGATTCACCGAGTAGCAGCCTCACTGTCTGAGAGGATAGAATGAGGATGTGGCCTCTAGCTTCTCCATAAGGCCTTTGTCCTGCTCCTAGATGTGATCTGAGCTGACAGAAGCTCCTGGGAGAAGCTAGGGAAGGACATATAGATTTTTATGGAGGGGAGGGGGAGGGGGAGGAGAGGGGAGGGGAGAGGGAGAGAAGGGAGAGAGGAGAGAGATCAAAGTAGGCATTATTGTCTCTGACCCAGGATCTCCTGAGACCTTAAGTAGGGTTTTTCCCTTTGGCCTTTTGGAAGATTGAAGAAAGTTTGGAATCTATCGAGCTTGTCAGTATCGGGGTATGGAGGATGTGGGGTGCAAGTGCAGTGGGGCAGTGGGGGAGGGACCTCCTAGTCTCAGTTGGGTATTCTGGGATGAGGTCTTGAGGTCTGAGGAAGACTTGGATCAGCTAGAGCTCTAATGGCAGTCAACGCTCAGGGTCTCCTACTACTGGGCTCACAGTCCGGGAAAGTTCTTCAAGGGACAGGGCATGTGATAACCATCTGCAACCAAGATGTTTCCTGACAGGAGACTGCTGGTATCTTACTAGTGATCCATGTTAAAGTCTACAGCCGGCCACCTCTGCCATTTTTTGCCTACCCCCTCCGCTTCTGCATCTATTCTTTTTTTAAAAAAAAAAAAAACTTAAAAAAATATTTATTTATATACTTATTTATTTTAAAGAAATGATGGCCCTGAATGGCCTAAAATTCACAGGAAGTTGCTTGCTTATGCTTCCTGAGTATCAGGATTAAAGGCATGTGCCACCACAGTGTGGCCATCTCTGGGTTTTCTTTTCAGAGTTAGTTCATTACCCTGGTCCTTGTGTTCAGAGCACTATCTTAGTCTGCTGTCTTGATCTGTGTAGAGTGTTGCAAAGGCCATGTGCTTTACACCTACAAGTTTGAACTGGTAAGAGTTCTGCTATTTGACTTGATGCTCTGCATTCAACTTAGACTCAAATGTAAAATTAAATAGCCTTTCCAATAGTTCCTTTCTTGTGGTAAAATATAAACTTTAACTATGTATAAAATTGCAATTTATATACATAGAGAAACCCTGTCTTCAAAAAACCAAAACCAAAAACCAAAACCAAAAACAAAAACAAAAATTAAATAAATAATAATAAAATAAAATAGAATTGCAGTTTATAACACAACATTTTCCACTTTATTAATTTCAAATGTGCAATACAGTGGCATTAATTATATTTACAATGCTAGATACTCTGTCGTCATTATAACAGTGATTCTGCCCTTCCCCAGTTCCCTGTCACTGTGAGTTCTACCACCGAGTTACGTGTCTACCACTAACTACTGGTAACTTCTGCGCTTCTTCCTGTCTATGGATTTGACTGCTTTTGACAGCTGTTGTGTGTATAAACCATCTTTCATTATCCATCTATCTGTTTATAAGCTCTTGGGTTGTTTTATCTTTTGGGAATAGTGCTACAATGGACACTGGGGTACGTATTTCTGTTTAAGTCTGCTTTCAGTTCTTTTAGATCTATGTGTAGGACTGGGGCTGCTGGCCAATAGTCAAGGCCCTTCTGTGTTCAATGTTTTAGGCAACAAAACACCAGCACATCCCCCACAGTACCTGCACCACTTTAGATGCCCACTCACACTGCATGAGGGTTTAAATACTTCCACATCCTTGCCAGTACCCATGATTATTAGTTCCTCCAGTGATGGTTCCTTGTGGCTGATTCGAGGGCTCCTCCCATGGCTCAGGGAATACCGCGGGGCTTACTGGGTGCTCGTTGGCCATTTGATTATATTCCTGGAGAAATGTCTGTTCAAGTCTCTGCCCATTTCAAACTTGGGTAGTTTGGCTTTTCTTGGTCAGGTTGTAGGTGTTCTTTATATATAGTGGATATTAAACCCTTACTAGATATATGTCCTCTCATTCTGTAGGCTGTCTTTTCATTGTCTTGATAATATCCTTTGATACTCAGAAATTTTAAAATTTAATTAGGACTAATTTATATATTTTCTTTAGGTTGCATTTGATTTTAGTTGCTTTTAGATTTTATCTGAAAATTGTTGCCAAATCTAAGTCCTGAAAGTTTTATGGTTTTAACTCTTAAATTTAGGTTATTGATCCCCTCCTCCTCCTCCTCCTCCTCTTCCTCTCTCTCTCTCTTTCTTTCTCTCTCTCTGTTATGAAGTAGGATCCAACTTCATTCTTTGGCCATGGACATTCAACTCCTTCAGCCCTGTTTATTGAAGAGACTAATCTGTTGAATGGGCTTGGCACTATTGCCAGACACCCATTGGCTGTAGATCATTGGATTCTCTTGAGTCTGGCTTCTATTCTCCCAGCCTGCCAGTCCATCCTATGTCTGCAGCACCTTGTTTTGACTAGTGTGGATTAGTGGTAAAGTCTGAAGTTGGAAGTAAAAGATTTCCAAATTTGTGCTTCCTTTTTTTTGGATTGTTTTGGTTCTTAGGGACCTTTTGCAATTTCATTTGAATTTGAAGATTGGGTTTTGCATTTCTGAGAAAAAGCCTATTAGAATTTTATTCTTGATCTTTGCCAAAAGACTAAGATACAATTGCTGTTAATTTTTTAACAACAACAAAAAAAGTGTGTGTGTGTGTGTGTGTGTATGTGTGTGTGAGTGTGTGTGTGGGTGCGCATATATGTGTGTATGTGTATACATATATATATGTGTGTGTATGAGAGAGAGAGAGAGAGAAAGAGAGAGAGAGAGATGTGCATATAGATGTGTACAAGTGGAGACCAGAGGCTGACAGAGAATATTTTCCTCTAACATTTGTGTTTTGAGGCAGGATCTCTTACTAACCTGGCACTTGCCCATTGGTTAGATTGGCTGGCTAGTGAGCTGTAGGGATCTCTCTGTCTCAGCCTTCCCCAGGGCTGGGTTTACATGCAGACACCACTGTGCCTAGCTTTTATGTCAGTGCTGGGGATCCAAACTAACGTCTTCATGTTTGCACAGCAAATATTGTACCACCAAGGAAGCTCTCCAACCCTGCTGTTGGAATTTGAACAGGGTTTCCCGCCTGTAGATTCCTTAAGAGCAGCATTGATGTCTCATCAATGTTAAGGCTGTTTATCTGTGAATGTGGGCTATCTTCCCATGCATTTACAGCATTGACGTCTCATCAATGTTAAGGCTGTTTATCTGTGAATGTGGACTATCTTCCCATGCATTTACATCTTCCTAATCTCAACTGTTTTGTTGCATTGCGTATACAAGTCTTTCACCTCCTCCAAACTTTCTTCTAGACAGTTTATTCTTTTAAGTTCTATTTTAAATTAAATTGCTTTCTTAATTATCCTTTTAGATTGTTCCCTGCTAGCATATAGAAACACAACCAATTTGTATGTTATATTAGAAAATTTTATTACTATATATCGCCTGCACAAAAATAGGTGTCATGACATTTTCATATGCTTGTATAATATACTTTGACCAAACCCATCCCTTCACTCACAAGCCCTCCTCCTCCTGGTGCTTCCTTTTCTTCTCCTTCTATTTTTTGGGTCTTTTAAAAAAAAATCTAGATGCTGCGTATGAGTCAAAACATGCAACATTTGTCTTTCTGAATTTGTGGCTTAATACAAAGTTCTTCAGTTCCATCCATTTGCAAATGACAGGATTTCATTCTTCTTTATGGCTGAGTTACCCCTTCCATCTCGGACAGTGTCTTACTGTCTTCATCGTTCATCTGTTGGTGGGTACCCAGGCTGATTTTACAACTTGGCTACTGTGAACAGTGCCACAATAACACGGGTGTGCTGGTGTCTCTATTGTATTCTGACATTGATTCCCTTAGGTGTGTATCCAGCAGGGTGTATCTGGATCGCGTAAGCATTCTGTTTGAGGTGTTTTGAGGAACTTTCACTTTGATTTCTATGTGGCTGGACTAAGGCAAGCCGTTGCCCACTGCGCATCAGCTTCTTGCTCCTCCCTGTGTTCCCTTTCCTCATCTTCACCAGCGCTTCATTCTTGTTCTCACAAAAGCCGCTCCAGCTGAGGTGAGATGGGACCCTCAGTATTGTTTTGATTCCAATTTCCTTGATAAATAAGGTTTTTGGTTTTGATTTGGGTGGTTGTTGTTTGTTTGTTTGACAGGGTTTCTCTGTGTAGCCCTGCCTGTCCTGGAACTCTCTCTGTAGACTAGGCTGTCCTCCATCTCAGAGATCCACTTGTCTTTACCTCGCAAATGCTAGGATTTAAAATGTGCCATCATCACCTGGCTGGGTTTTGCATTTTCCCCATGCATTTATTGACTATTTACACTTCTTTTAAAAGCTGTCCAATTATTTTGAATAATTATTGAATAATTTGTTTATCTGGTGTTTGGTTTTATGAGTTCTTTATTTATGCTGGATATTAATCCCCACTAGAGGAAAAGATTTTCTCTCATATTGTGTAGACACTCTCTTTACCCTGGAAATGATTTTGTGGCTAGTGTGTAAACACCTTTTACTTTCATGGAATTCCATCTGTCGTTTCTACTGGAGCTGCCTAGTACCCATATCCTGAAATGCTTCTCCATAATAGAGTAAAAGCTTCAGCTTGTTATTTAAGTCTTCAATCTATCTATTTTGAATAGATTTTTTTTTTTTTAAGAATGAGAGGTAGGGATCTAGTTTCAATTTTCTACATAGGATATTCAGTTTTCCCAGAACTGTTTGTTGAAGAGGCTTTTTTTTCTTCAACTTTTTGTTTGTTTGTTTGTTTATTGTATCTTGGTCAAAGTCAGTTAGCTGTACATGTGATTTTTGACCCTTGGTCTTCTATTTGTTCCCTTTGCTCTGTGTGTCTGTTTTTATGCCAGTACCATTGTGCCATTATGTGTACATAACATAATTTAAAATCAGTATATTACGAAGGCTCTAGCATTGCCCTTGGGCTCAGAAGTGCTTTGAATGTTTGGAGTTTTCTGTATATTTGTGTGCATTTTAGGGTTGCTTCTTCTATTTACGTAGAAAATGTCCTGGGGTTTGGGTGGAGACTGCCTTGACTCTGTAGTTGCTTTTGGTAATATGCTGGTTTTCACACTATTGATTCTGCTGATCTATGAACATTGGAGGTATCTCCATCTTCCGGAGTCTTTCTTCCATGTCTGGTAGTTCCTATGTATGATCTTATGTCTTGCAAGCTTACAGAATCTCTTCATTAGCTTTAGTAGCTTCCTTGTGAATTCTTTGGGAGTTTTCTATGTAGAATCACAGCATCTAGTAATAGAAATGTTTCCTTCTTTTCTACTTATTTTGAATTCTTTTTAGTTTTTTTCCTTGACTAATTGCTCTGGCCAGAATTGACTAGCAGGGTTGAGTAGCAGAGGGGACAGTGGCCATCTTGTTTAATTCCTTCTTTAGGGGAGGGAGGACAGACTTTCAGTCCCTCATCCCTGAGTCTGGTGTTAGCTGTCTGTACCCGGTGATTGTCACTCCTGAGGCTGGGCATGCTCATTTGCTTTTGTTATCCAATGTACGGTTTCTTCTGACAGAGGATCATATTTGGAGTCTTGTTCAGAGAAAATGCCTTTTAATTAGAAAATATGCATTTCATGGTGGCACTAACCACATGATTAAAATGTCAGCTGAACTAAAAGCTTGACATTTGTTAAGCTCCTACTATGTTGCAGGCACTTTTATTACCTCAAGTGCTCCAACCAACAGTCCTTGGAAACAGACTCCTTCTTATTGCCAACCCACTTCAGAAGAGGAAATGAATGCTAAGAAATGAGGTGCCATGCACAGTTGCTGAGTATTCCTAACTTCAATATAATTGCTGACTTTCTTGGTTTGTAGTTTGACTTGATCTTTGTTTGCTAATTCTCAAGGACAGAGGCAGGCAGTTTTACTTTATGGGGTGCACAGAATATCCCCTGGGGTTGTAGAACTGGAGAACGCTTTCTCAAACACATTGCTACCCCTCAGCCCATTCTGATAGATCTGATGATGGCTTGTGGAGCCTATCACCCCCATAAGAGAATTGTCACTGTGAGCCATAACTGACAAGAGATCCTTGTGACCTGGGGTCTGCCATGGCGGAAAGGGTGACAGCCACTGCCAACTACAGCTCACTTTTATGCCTTGCTGTTGCTGAGGCCAGATAATCTAGAGTCTTACTGAGTTGATACTCTCTAAGGGTCCAAAGACCGAGTTCCTGTGGGGGGATGGGAAGCAAATGCTTTTCCGTGTAACGAGAAGCTCCTGGGGCTGGCAACTTTGTCCTTACCCCAAGCCCCTGTGCTGTTAACTCAGGAGTAATCTACACTCCCCGTGGAATCAGCTTTATCTAGTAACTGCAGCCACAGGTGCCTGGATAATTCATAGCCAATGGCTAGTTTCTGCCTCAAATTTCTAGGTCAGGAAAGCCGTGTAAGGTCCTACTCTGGCAGTGTTGCAGCCTTTAACCAAGGGACTGGATCTCCTTTCTGGGTCTTTATTTTTGCAGAAGCATGAGCATGAACCTGGAACAGAGTCCCAGTTGGAGTCCCAAGGGCTGGGAGCCTGTACACCTGTCCTGGAGGCTTCTGAGTCCTGTAGCTGAGTGCTCATTCCTCAGCCCGGGTGGGACACAGATGTTATTGTGAGTGGTGTGGTTGGAAGATGCCTGCCCATAAAAGTCTAGGTCATCTCTGAACAGAGGGAGGCTGTGGATGCTCTTGTGACTTCTTTTTAAAGGTTGGCTTTCCTTTCTGACTTCCTCCTCTGCACTGTAGTTTTAGGAAGGGACGCTCCTTTTTAGTGATCCAAGCAGGCTTTGGTGAACTATTTTGCCTTACTGGCCATTCTAACACCATGCTATTTATTTGTTTGTGACAGGGTTTCTCTGTGTAGCCCTAGGTGTCCTAGAATTTGCTCTGTAGACCAGGCTGGCCTTGAACTCAGAGACCTGCCTGCCTCTGCCTCCTGAATGCTGTCAAGTCCTTGTGAGGGTTCCCTGGGCTACAGATGGCCACTGGTCAATTCTATGAAGGAGGACCACCATTGAAATTCCAAACAGGTACACGTGAGCAAACAAAAGTACGGGGGTGAGTGTAGGCAACTCTCTCAACAGTCCCTCTTAGATAACACTCAGCGTGTCTTTGTTGTCTCAATTCAGCTTAATGAGTATCTTTGCAATCATCTAGATGAGACACAGTTCTTTTTGAAGAAACCAGAGTCTGTTTGGCAACTCAAGGGAGCAAACTCCTCTCATAGCCTCGCTCCTCTCTGCTTGGATCTGCTTCCCTCCACCATCCTCCCACCTGAAACCTCCTTGCCAAATGTGGTATTTTCATCTGCCCTCCAGGCTTGAAGTCCAGGAGACTTCTCTCCTTGCCCCCGTTTCTCTTAGGACAGTCCCTACCCCTCTCATTTGCCCAGAAGGGTCCTAGTTTGAGCCTCTTGTCCCACTGTGGTTGTTAATAGCTTCCTTTCCACTCTGAAAAGTGTCCAAGTTCAGACACTAAATTAAATGGTCAGCCAGGCTTTAGCCTCTCAGAGGCCAAGGGTGCCCTCTGTCCGTGCCTGGCATGTCACTGTATTCCTACTGTTGCCACCCTAGTCCCACACTCTCACCTCCTGCCAGATTACTTCAACTGCGTCGCACTTCTGATCCACTCTGCAAATCACTGCCTGATTAATTCTCTCAAAATACAGCTCTTCGCAGTTCACTTCACTGGATCCTTGCTGCTTACAAGAGACCTTGCAGCCTGGCACTTAGAATCCTCGCCGACAGCCTGGCTTCGGTTGTGGTGAATGTGTTGCTTTTTCTAGCTTCTCAGGATGAGATCTCAGGTCTGCTCTAATCAGCCACTGTTTAGTGCCCTGCTTCTGCCCAGTGACAGTCACCTGTGAATACTTGTTCACTGAGGTCCACTTGCCTGGGCACTCCCCACAGACTGGAGTCAGGGTCTTCGTGCTTTAAGGCCAGCATCAATTCCAACCTTGTGAGTGCTATGCTTTTGACTAGCCCACCCCTCAGCGCTCTCGTCCTCTGAACTCCTCAACCCAGAGCAATTATTGCCTGTACAATCCATTTGGCATCTAATCATGTACTGCCTCATGGCTTTCTCATAGATTGCTGTGTTGAACCAGAGCTGGAAGGCTTTGCTGTGAGTTTGCTTTCGTCTATCTGTTGTCCTCCATAAAACTGCAGGTTCTTTGAGGATAGGCGCTGCATCTTCTCCATCCTTATGTTACCATGGTAACATCAAGTGCCTACTAAGTGTAAAATAAACACTTAATAAAGATCCATTCAGAAATGTCAGCTGGGAAAGACCCTCCTCATCGCATAGTTTAGAACTGGTTTTGTAGACAAGCAATGGAAGAAAACGAGAAAGACAAAGTCAAGAGAATTGCTCAGAAGTGTAGCTAATTCAAAGGGCAGGGCCATGCTTCAGACACAGATTGGGATCAGGCCAGGTACTTTCTGCTCACCAAACTCTGTGTTCACTTTCTTTTTTATAAATTTAAGGATGAGGAGAAATGTAGAAAATGAAAGAAAAGAAGGAACAAACCAGGAGTGAGCTTTGGCATCAGCAAAATCCTAATGCTAGAAAACTGTTTGGTAGAATTTGGGGGATAGTTGCAGTGAGTACAAGATGATTCCTATGGTCTAGAGTAAAAATTCACATACACACACACATATACTTATATATACACATGCACACACATATATACACACATATTGTGTAGATATAAGACATGAAGGTAGAAGGGGGCTCTTTTAGAGAAGGAAGAGAATTAGTGGAGGGCTGAGGGAATGCTTAAGAAGGCAATGGAGGTAAATGTGAGCAAAGTACATGATATGCGTATGTGAAGATACCATAATGAAAGTCATTATTTTGTATGCTAATTTCAAAATGAAAACAAGAGCTGGGTGGTAGTGGCGCACGCCTTTAATCCCAGCACTTGGGAGGCAGAGGCAGGCAGATTTCTGAGTTTGAGGCCAGCCTGGTCTACAGAGTAAGTTCCAGGATAGCCAGGGCTACACAGAGAAACCCTGTCTCGAAGAGAGAAAAAAAAAAGCAAATAAGCAATTTAAAAATTAAAAAGGTGAGAGAATTGGAGGGTAGGGACAGGTCAAGGAAGAGAGCATCAGGATTTGGGCCTTGAGAATAGAGGTACCTCCTTATGAGCACCTTAGAGGCAAGACCCCCCCCCGTGCTCTGTGACTCAGAAGTTGTGGTTGGATGGATGTTAGGGGGAGTGGGATGCTGGTGAGCCACTCACGAGGTCCAGAAGAGGACATAAGAATGTCTGCTTCCAGGCAGCTGGTCACATGTGCTTTGGGCTGCATGGAAATCCAACCCCAGCAGTATTGAAAAGCGTCACTGGTAATGCTGTTATATATAGCTTTCAACTTTAATAAGGTATTGCAGAAACTACAAAAATACATCTAACCAAAACCACATTTCACTGGAAGCTTGATCTGGAATCCCTTTCTACTGCTCCTGCGTGGTGCCCTGCACTGTCAATAGAGCTGTTTAAGCACAATGGAGAGCGCGTAATCGCACACTATATGGCTTTTGTTTTCTGTTATGAAATAATCAACATCAGAAAAAGAGAGTGGATTACTGAGGTACTGGAGGGCACTGTGAGGAGACTCAGGGAACCTGGGATGGGGTGGATGAGGGCAGATGGTGGCCGACCAATCTGTCTGCCTCTGGGTTATTCTATCAGGAACCTGAAGAAATTCACACATCTCACTGACATGAAAAGGCTCTCAGTGATGATGGGGTTGGCTGAGGACTCACAGTCCTGGCACAGTGGTGCCAGGGAGGCAGGGCTGTGTGCTCAGTTGTGGGTATAGTGGCTGAAAGATGTGTCTGATGGTACCTTGGGGAGATAAGGACCAGTTTAGTCAGGAACCAGGCGCTGGGATCGTTTCCCAGGAAAAGCTGGGCTTGTGTCCATCTTGTGTGCTGTTGGAGGTTTGGCGG
>NW_022196906.1:31112374-31122702 GCF_008632895.1 Mastomys coucha | reverse complement strand
GACATAAATGATATTTTACTCTGATGCTCCGGATCCTGGCAGGAGTCATATCTGGGAAAGGTGGGGGCTTAGCAAAGTAATGCTAGGGCACCTGGTTCCTTCTAAGTAATAACAACAATAAAAGAATACAGTCTCCCTTTACGGAGTGCTGAGTGACAGGTGCTCACGTGTGCTTCTTTCTCGAGCCTTTCCATAGCCTTGGAAGGCCAATGTTGGCCCGTTTTCTAGATAGGGACGGAGGCCAAGTGATGGACTCCCTGCCTTGTTTGCGGAGTCTCTGCCTCCCTATCTCCAAGGGCCATGGGGAGGGAAGGATGACTGGGAAGGATAACTGGGAAGGACAGAGGAGGCCACAGCCAGTAGGCTTGATGGGGTTTGGTCTTGCTTGCTTAGGGGAAAGCAGAGCAGGCACTGGCAGAGAATTCACTGTGAACTGTCAGTGGGCCAAGGGCTGTGAGGGGCAGACTGCTTCAGGTAACCCGATTGATGACAGTCCCAAGTTCTGTGGGCCAGCTCCCTGCCTCCTCCGTGCAGGGGAAGCGCTGGCTGAGGTGGTACCTTTAGGGTGTCTTCTCTCTTCTGGGCAACATGGTGGGGTCTGCCACTGGGTATGAGGGATGGCCTGTCTCTGCAGATAGATTACATTTGGTTTGTTCAGAAGGCATTTATGGCTTTATAAAGCTCTTAAATTGGCTCTTTTTTTCCCCCCTCAAAACATTTCTTCAAGCTTACAAGGCCAGTTTTAGAATAGCAATTACCAGCTCCAATATCCCCCAGCAAACTCATGCTGTGCTGTTGTATATAAACTGCTTGGGACATTTGTAATGCTGCCACACGGCATATCTGCAGGCGGAAAGCCCCTGTCTTGCCGAGGAATGCGCGCAGAGGCCCTTTCTCAGCCCTAATTTATGGGCCACATAAAACTCTTGTGAAGTTGCCCTGCATCTTTCTGAGGCAAAGTTGAGGATTTTTACTGTTTCAAGCTGCTAATTTTTTCCATTTAAAGCCAGCCTTCTGTCCGTGCCAGTGTGCATGTGTGCATACAAGTTGGCCACTTTAATTTATGTGCCTCCTTCTCTCCGTGTAATGCTTATAACTCACAAATGTGTGCATAATATAGCACCAGCTCTTCCTTTTTACAAGAGACTCAGCTGCTTTGTCCTGTGGCTACAACAACCTGGACCCTCCCCACATCTCCACCACTGAAGCCCAGGGAGGAAGTCTCAGTGCAAGGAGAGACATGCACCTAGGAACTGTGCAAGCCAAGACCTTGCGTTCTTACTCTGTGTCCCAGTTTGCTGATTGTTGCTTTGACAAACACCTTGAACAAAAGCATCTTGGGGAGGAAAGGGTTTATTTCGTCTTATAGCTTCCAGGGTTCCATGGAGAGAAGTGAGGGCAGGAACCTGGAGGCCAGAAGCTGAAGCAGAACCAGGAAGGCACACTGCTTACTGGCTTGCTTTCCCTGGCTCACTCTGCTTGCCTTTTTATACAACCCAGGACCACCTGTTTAGAGGTGGCACTGTTCCCGCTGGTCTGGGCCATATATATATATGGGCAAAACCAAAAACCTGGCCTGTACAGCCTGATAGATGAGGGGCTTAATGAGAGGCAGTGGGGAGGCAGAAGCTCAGATCTGGAAATTAGAATTTAGAGCCTAAATAGAGCACATGTACTACCTCAGGCAAGCCATGGAACCTCTGAAAGCCTCAGTTTCTCTGCTTGCAGGATAGGAGTAAGGTTATAAATTTCTCACCAGAGTACTTTGAGTTTCAAGTATGCTAATGACTGTAAAGGCCTTTCATAAGCAATATCCAAGGGCTGGCTGGAAGCTATTCCAAGCTCTCAACTGCTGGCAGGGCCCCCTAGGAAGGGGAACAGCCAAGAGCAATGTGATGTCTCAGGGCTTTCCGAAGTCAAATCTCATGCCTTTGCATGAGCCCTGCCTCCCTGGTCTCTGGTGAGTCCTGAGCCGGGAGCTCTTGTGTAACACAAGCTGGAGTCGGAACTCTACCCATGGCTCCTGCTTTTCTACCAGGGTCCTCTGCGCCCAGAGATGTTCGATCTTTTCATGAGAGTCCATTAATAGCCCTTCCCCACCCCAGCCAGTTCCAATCCCTGCCCCTTCTTGGGAGCAGTAACTCTCTCTTGGTCTTTACAGATGCCTCCCACCTGGACGTCACTCAGCCATCCTTCCCTGGGTTTCATGCGAATCTCAGTGTTTGATGGGTTATGGGAGAGTCATAAGCAGTGGGGCTCATAGCTCCCAGTCCTGGCTCTGTCCCCACTTGAGGGTCTTTATTATATGACAGCTTCTTTAACACAGGGAGACTCGGTCCTTGTGCGCACAGGCCGTGACTACTCCGGCTGATAGTAGGGGACATTCAGCTCCTCCTGGGGCTTTGGTGATCCCCTCGGCATAGAGAAGCCCAGTCCCAGTCTTACTTCAACGTCTCCGAGGCATCATCTCCCCTTTCTTAACTGTTTGTGTTGGAATGCTCCCACTTGGATATTTTGCCACTAATGTGGAGCTCTAAGAGTTTAAAGCAGACTCATCCAGTGAATTTCTAGGGAAGGGAAAGATGCTGCCATTTACCGAGCATCTACAACATGCCAGCCAGCTGCCTTCGTACAGTGTATGCTCCAGGTAATTAAATTCTCACCACAAGCCCTACGAGTCATAATCACTAGCATGACTTCAGCACTGGATATGCCAAATACCATTCTGTGTTCCTTCCACAAATCCCATCCTCACAGCACTGTGGTAAAGGATGAAACCAAGGCATGGAGAAGTTAAGGCACTTGTCCAACATCACACAGCTAGTAATGTGGGGAGATGGGATTAACAGCCAGAGAGTTTGGTTTTCAGCCTGAGCATTTAATCACCACATGGGAAACTGTTTTCATTTTACCACACCTAAGTTTACATTGAGATGTAAAATGATATTCAGGGGAACCACAGAGCTTGTATAGTGATGCCCAGCCATGAGAAGGCAGAGTCAAAATTCGAACCCGTGCTGACCTGCTCTGAAGCACCTTCTGTCTTCCCACTGTGCCTCTGTTTCCTCAGTCACAGGCCTAGGACACCATTTTCATATCTACCTGTAATTCACACTGGAAAGTGAGTGAGATTATAAAATTATAATTTTTTAAGATGAAGATGATTTGGATGTGGGAGAGCTAGGAGGCAGCAAGAAGGGAAAGGACTTGGCAGAGTAGGGAAAGTTTTCCTAATGCATCCTGTTTTGTCCCTGAGGCAGAGAAACCTCTAAAGAATAGAGATTTATTTTTTTACTTGCAGAGGCTGGGAAGTCCAAGGCCAAGGGCCTTCTTGTATCATCTCCTGGCAGAAGGAGAGATGACAGATCCAGGAGAGCAAAAAGGGAGCAGAATTCATCCTTCATCAGGAGGTCACTCCTAGGCCACAGCATTAATTCACTCACCTCCTGAACTTCTAACATCTCAAAGCTCCTTCCTCTCAGTGGTGCATCAGGACTAAGTTCCCAACACAATAGCTTTGTGAGACACTCTCAGCTACTTTCCTGTTGCTGTGATAAAAACACACAGACAAAAACAACTTAATGGAGAAAGGGCTTGTTCAGCTCACAGTTCCAGGATGCATCCCATCATTACAGGGAGGTGAGGTTATCTGGACCAGGAAACATCAGGTCACATTAAGTTGATAAGAGAGGAGAACAATTCATGCATGCGCGATGCCATTCAGCTTATCCTTTCTACTCTCATACAGTTCAGGTTCCCCTTCCCAAGGAACGGTTTTATCCCCCAGTGGGTGAGTCCTCCTACCTCAATCAATGTAACCAAGATAATCCTCCACAGGCATGCCCAGGAGAAGCTAGGCTTTGCCAAATTGTCAATTAGCATTAACCACCACAGACAGATACATTCTATCCACCTCAGATGGTGAGACCTGGATTAGGGTAATGGGACTGCAAAGGAGAAAAGACTCCAGAATTGTTCTGCAGAACCACTAGAACCCAGAGACTGGCCAGGTACTAAGTAGAAAGAAATCTATTTAGAGAGGTCAGAGAGCAGACCGTTCAGACTATTCGCAACAATGAAGTTTTTGTAGGTAAGAGCCTCATTTGGAAACACCCAGTGAAAGATTCCTCTTGGTAGCAAGTGACACTTGATATTCTCTCCGAAGCCCAGAACTGATTCTGGTTATCAAGGTTCTGAATGTGTTTGGGTCACTTTGACCCAATGATATAATTCTCTCAAGAGAATTTAACACGAAGCTCCTCTTGGCTGATGATGCTCCTGCTGTGGCACATCGTCCTGAGAATTCTTAAGATACAGTAGGTCAGGTTCAGAATGCTGGGTTTAAGGCCCCCCCCTATTCTGGCTGAGAGCTTCTAGGCCAGTGGTTTTCAACTTTCCTAATGCTATGACCCTTCAAGACAGCTCCTTATGTTGTGGTGACCTCCAATCATAAAATTATTTTTGCTGCTACTTCATACCTGTAATTTTGCCACTGTTATGAACTGTAATAAAAAAAAATTGTGTTTTCCCATGGTCTTAGGCAACCCCTGTGAAACACCTCTCCCAAGGGGTCTTTTCTACCACTACTTGGGCAGGACAATAGCTCTATATAAGCTGAGAGCCCATGTTGTACCAAAACTCAGCTTTGTTTCTGAGCGTTAGGTGTAGGGATCTGTGTCAGAATCCTTGAAGGGGTGACCTTCCCATGAAAGCTTGTGCTGGTGTATATTGGCTAGCGTTTCCTTCAGACTCTTAGCCCAGATGAGGTCACCTTCCCTGTGCCCATATATCCCTACACGTACCCCACAACCAGCCTTGATGTTTGCCCTCTCTTCTCTTACATACTCATTCTACTGAACACGATGGGTTGGAGGTTGGTCTAAGCACTGAGTTGGCTCCTGTTGCCTGAGGATGTATTCTGGGAGGTGACTGAGGCAAGAGGCCCTCTTCCATGGAGCTTATTTTCTCTCCCTGTATTCCAGCCCCTGAGTGGTAGAAAGAATTCCACAAGCGTCTTCCTTAGAGGCCAGTCTGCATTTCTAACTAGACTTTCTTCCTGGGCAAGAGTGGGAGAGGAGCTGTGAGGAGCTGACGTTCAGGCTGCTCAGGGGAAGAGGATCCAAAAGCCAGTCAAGTCTTGTCTGGGTCAAACCTCTTACATTTTTTTCCTGTGACCTTGGACAATCTGCCTCACCTCTCTAGACCTAAATTTCCTCATCAGCGCAACAAAGAAAGGCACTGTATCTGAGCACATCTAAAATTCCATCCGTATGTGTTCCTTCCCCACAATTCTAGCTCTTGGACCAGAGATGTAGCTGGCCTGTAAGGGCTACACACTGGGACTGGAGTAGCCCTGAACTCTAGTGTGCCTCTCCTACTTATCAGGGAGTGCCCCTCCCACAACTGTGACTTTGAGAAAAGGCTTCTGTATTAGCTCTTAGTATCTTAGTATAGAGAAGGTATGTCCCTGAGATTATTTGATGGCACCCTCCCCCAAGTGCTCTGTGGCTACTTAAAGATAAATTTAAATGGATTCAAATGAACTCACATTAGAAATTCAGCTCACTAGCCATGTTTTGCACATCCAGTAGATGTCTGCCTACTGCACTGCACTGAAGGTCTTTGTCTCGAAGACCTTCCTTACCAAGGAAAGTGGGGCTTTGAAGTAGTTGAATGATAATGCTTGGGGACACCTTGGTCCTTGTGTTGCTCATTACATCTCAGATGGGAGCGAGCTGACATCTCTCAATTAATTATAGATACAGTGACCTTCAGATTCACTTAATGATTGCCCAGGCTATATGGGTGGATGAGCAGCAAGCCAAAAGACAGCTTCTGGTTCCCCCTGACTGCTCACAGGATCTTAGAGCCTCTCTACCGTGTCCTTTAAGCCAAGAGTTAGGCCTCTAGATCTCCTTCTGAACCCTCATTTTCCTGGACATCCACAGCTACCTAGGGGGTAGGCTCTAGCCTTTGTCTTCCTTGGAGTCTTAAGCTGTCTGTCACAGCTCTGCTGGGAGGCTGGGAGTGTGCCATACTGGTCAAGTCATTCTGCTTTCCTGACCAAGCAGGGGCAAAAGAGGCATTGCCTATGGTTTTGTCAGGGTAACAAGGGTCCCCTGAGAGTCCTCTGGAGCTGGTACACAGACCTGGACTTTGATGGTAGCTGTCTGTTCCCAGATCTGGAGAGACTCCTGGAAAAGGGTCATGGTGACCTCAGCATAGGTCATCTCCACTCTTATTGCACCTGCTCTTCACACAGAAGTGGGCTACCTCAGCTGGGGTTTGCCAACTGAAGGTCTACCTCCCTCCTCTTCTCTCCACCCCTTTCTTCTTCCATCTCTTTCCCCCTTTCTCTCCTCGTTTTCCTATTCTTTCTCCCATTTTCTCCTTCCTTTTTTCTTCTCCTGGGAGGTTGTCTACTGTCCCCACCCCATACCCCCAGTCCAGTTTCAGGCGATAACTTGATGTGTATTTCTGCTCAACTAACCAGGCTGGTTCCTCTGAGACTTTCTAGGGACTGCTGGAACAGTTCTAAACCAGTCTGGACAGCTTCCAGTGTGTTCTGAAGATGCTGGAGAACTTCTGGCAGGGTTTAGCAAAGGTTTCTCCAAGCTTAGTTTTCACGTTCACCCTTGTCTAGCTGTCTGTGCCAGCCCCCACCCCTCACACTCACTAGGACAAATTAAATTTACCGTCCAATTAAATTAGGAAGTCAAATCAGTGATTGCAAAAGAAAGCAACCTGTCAGGTTCAAAATACAGCCCAGTGGTAGAGAAATTTGTAGGAAGTACAAAAGCCTGAGTCTGGTTTCCTACACCTTGAGAGACACAATGCAGGGAGGGAAAAAAGAAAAAAAAATAAAAGAGGAAAGGAAGAAAAGGACTCCACAAAAAAAAAAAAAGCTTATTTTATTTCTGCACAGCAATGTGGGGCTCGTGATCTGTTTAAGACTTGTTATAGCACTGAGACTGGAGAGAGGACTTAGTGGATGCTCTCATCCACTGCTCTTTCAGAGGACCCAGGTTCAATTTCTAGCACCCGTACAGTGGCTCACAACTGTCTGTGATTCCAGTTACAGGGCACCCAATGTCCTTTTCTGATTCTGCAGGCATGTGGCATGAATGTGGTACATAGACATATAGACAGGCCAAACACCCATATACACAGAATAATGAAATAAAAATAATGAAAAGAGATGACCACATGGTGTCACCTGGCTCATATGGCCTGGTAGAACAGAAGTAGCATCTTCCTGTGGGCTGAGCACCTAGCTCGTGGTAAGACTATCAGACTCACACGCCCAGCCTTGGAACCCCTGCTGTGGAAGGCAGCAGGGGCAGGTAGCTCACTTCCTCTCTGTGATCTCCCATCTATAGGACAGTAAGTAAGATGCCTCTTCAGGCCATATGTGTGGAGAGTTCTTTGTCCTGTCACAGCATGTGTATCAGACCTGGCAGCTGGCATTTTGTCTTCTGATGGCAACTGGGCCAAAGGGCAGAGGCATTTCATTCTTCAATATCGCGGCCATTAGTCATAAGAGGACATAAAACAAAGAGGTGAGAGAGGCAATAAGAAGGATCAGGCCGACTTGCTCTCTTCCCTGCTGTCTCTCTTCTCTCTGCCTCACCTCACCACATAGCCCAGGCTGTTAGGACCAAACGCTTGGGTGTCATCTTTGTCTTTGACCCTTCCTCCCTTTCTACTTAGCTCAACTGTAAGTTTTGTCAATTGGAAATCTTGACCTGATGCTACTCTATGATAGAACCCTTAGCCCTTAGCCCATGCCTCTCCTCCATCATCTCCCTGACTACCCCTCTTGTCCTTACTTCTTTTACACTCAAGCCAGAGCACCTTCCCATGTCTTCATTGAGGCCATTGCGATTTGTAGTCATATTTTATGTATGTGTTACTTGGAGTTTAACATCTAGCTTGCTCATTACACATGCTTCATATAGTCAAGATCAGTGTCCACCTGAGCATTACTACAGGATCAGTACTGTTGATAAGGAACAGAGAAGCAGGTGAATGAATGGTTCAAGCAGGACACGTGTTTACTGATTCTCTTTTGCCTCTTTTCCAAAGAGAGATCCTCATTTAAAATGTGCAAGCTCTGATGAGCCTCAGCTTGTCCTTTTCATACAGGAATGTCTCTACAGGTCCTAGAGCACTAGCCCATCCATGGATTCAGGAAAGGTTTGTCAGATGAACTGTGTGAGCTTTGAAGTAGGAAGATCATGCCCTCTACTTTTTCTCATCTCTTTGACAGATCACCTGACAGAAAATACTTAACGGGGATGCAGGTACCATGGCAGGATAGGAAGGCAGGCAGGAGTGATTGAGTTTGTGGTGGTAAGAATGTGGTCTGTGGCATCCGTATGTCTTGATGAATCAGGAAGCCAAGAGTGGTTCTGGAGACAGGGGTGGGTTATATTCTTTACAGGGCTGCCTCCAGTGGCCCACATCCTTCCCTCAGGTCCTATATCCCAAGGACTCCACAGAACCATCAGCTGGGAACCTGATCTGTCTGGACACAAATCACAACAGAGATCTACTAGGCTGCCTTAATCCAGACTTACTGTCTTTAGAGAAGGGAACCACTTTCTCTCTGATGTCATTCCTCACCTGATCACCTGTCTTAGGGGTCCTGGTTTCCATGAATCCTTTATGATCTGAGAGCTCAGACTGGAGATAAACACACACTTCCATTTGATTCTGTCCCTGATATCCTAGAGGAGAATGTCTGGGGTTCCTTGTCACCGAAGAGTTTTGTTTGTGGCTGGAGAGGTATGCTAGGGACACCCAAATGAGGCATGGTTGCTATTACCACTCAGAGTCATTGATTGGCCAGAGGAGCTCTTGAGGATGCCCTTCAAGGGCTACATTGAATGAAGCTGAAATTCTTCTCCAATTCCTGGTGATGGGGGTGTCTTAGTTAAGGTTTTTCTGCTGTGAACAGACACCAGGCAGCTAGGATGTCCTTATAAGGACATCATTTAAATAGGCTCAGAGGTTCAGTCCAGTATCCTCAAGGCAGAAACATGGCAACATCCAGGCAGGCATGGTGTAGGAGGAGCTGAGAGTTCTACATCTTCATCTGAAGGCTGCCAGCAGAAGACTGGCTTCCGGGCAGCTAGGATGAGAGTCTTAAAGTCCACACCCACCCCGACACACCCACTCCAACAAGACCACATCCCCTGAGAGAAGCATATACAAACCATCACAGGGGGGCAAGAGCGATTTCCCCACCTATACCATACTGGAGATTCCAAGAGGGTATGGAAAATGTCAGTGGAGAATGGTCACAGTAGAGACAGCAAATCCTGAAAGAGAGAAAGGGAGGGAAGGAATGGGGTGGGGGTGGAACCTGAGACTGCAGGGATGGGATGGGAAAGCTCCTTAGTACCTTATACCCTTTTATCTCCAACCTTACCCTGGCCTGTAGCCTCTACCTGTGAAGTGAGATTATACTACTTGTGTAGCTACCAGACTAAGAGGCCCATCTGACAGATCACAGGATACAGTACCTTAGCTAGAAAATAGGTATTGACTATCCTGCCCCATCAGCGATGCCTTATACTTAGCCCCTTCCCTGTTTCCTAATGGAAAAGGCTGGCTGGCCTTGGTCACCAAATTCTTCCACCCCACCTCCTCACAACTTTTCTTTCAGAGTCTCCTCTTGGACACTCCCCACTTCCTTTCTGTTCCTCCTGCTGTGTAGGCATTTCCCCAAGAGCTAGCCTAGATTAGTTAGAGCAAAGGGTCAGGGAAGACTGTGTGTTTGGGAGGTGGTGGGCTCGGCTGGGGGGCTAGGGGGGTCTCAAGCAGCCTTGTGGCTGCTCTGCGGGGTCTGGCAGAGCCCCAGCCTCTGGCTGTGACATACAGCCTCCTTCATGAAACCAGACAGAATTAAGCCTTTTGTTTCCTGTTTGCTAGGCCAGCTTAAAGAAAACACAGAGGGTCCATGGGGCTGGGGCTCCCAACAAGACGGCCTTTGTATTCATTTAATTAATCAGTTAGCCGAGGGAAAGGAGAGGAGGGAAGTTCATGTTATAAATACATGTTTTTCTTTGGCTTTCCCCCCCACCAAAAGACAGAGTCTGAATGGGCATCCCCATGAGAGCTCCCCCTCATCTCACCCTAGATGTGCTGGAGGCTGGGGCTAGCCCAGCTGCAGCTGTGACCCTCCTTGCCCCTCACTCCCTCTAGAGGCATTAACTGTGGAATCTGTGTGTCTTGGGGAAATGTTAGATGCAGTGGGACAAGGTGGCTGCTAGTCTCTGGGTCCCTTCCCACCCTTTCTCCTTCTTCTCTGAGCCTGCACACCG
>NW_022196906.1:31086187-31112217 GCF_008632895.1 Mastomys coucha | reverse complement strand
CCCCCCCCCCCAGTAACCTCCTTGGATGAGGTACCTCCACTGCCACATAGAAGAGGACATGTTGTCTTCTGAGAGGACAGGGCCGCCTTCAGATGAACACAGGGAGAAGTCCAAACTGCAGCCCAGGACCATCCTTACCATCCACACTCCCTGGAGCTAGCTAGAGGAGACAGATAGCATGTTCAGTCACTCCAGGGGGACACTATGGCTATCTGGAACTATGCTCTATCAAGCTGCAGGCTGGAGTAGAGGTGCAGGCTAAAGGAGAAATGAGAGAGCCCTGCGAGGGCTATAGGGAGTATGAGTTTGTGGGGTGAGGCAGCAGACCCTCTCGGACAGACAAGCTCATGCCCACTTCCACGGTGATCTTTGGAAAGTGCTTCCCTTGATGGTGCTATTTAAATAATAAAAAAAAGGTTTTAAAACAATGAGTTTTAGAAACCCTTTTGGAAACCAGTGAATTCATTTCTCATACTCTTGCCCTCTCCTCACTGTTGGCTGCCAGGTGTTTAGGGAGTTAAAAGTCTCTTTTATTATGAAGTAAAATATTTGAAGTCTGTAAATGTATGGCCCTCATAATGGAATTTCACTGTGGTAAAATTTTCCTTCTGTGATCTTCATTTTCAGTCCTAGTTGAAATGCTCTGGTATCAGGTAACCATGACTCCAGCCCCCTGAATATAATGTCCAGAAAATCCCCTGACCTGGATAAGACATGGAGGGCCTGTTGAACCTCACCTCTGTCCTCTGGACTCAGCCTCTTTCAAGGGACCCTCAGGTCAGGGAAATGGGAGGACCACAGGGGTCAGACAATGGGCAGAACTTGCAGACTATTCTGTCAGGACTACAGGGCTAAGCTTTCACCTTGCTTCAGTAGGGAGACACTTTCCTTCGCAGTCACTGAAAAAGGCCCATGTTTTCAAACTATAACCCCAATTGTTCTTCCCTTCCCTCCAGGGGTCCTAAGGGGTCCCTGAGAGCATGGTTAACCTAGGTTTATGCTTGCAGTTCCAGTACTTGGAAGGCAGAGGCAGGATATCGCTGCAAGTGCAGGGGCAGCCTGGTCTATATAAGATCCAGGCCAGCTTGGGTTACAGATAAAGTAATAGTAAAGGCAGGCTAACTCTTTCTGGCAAGACTTGCCTTGGGTCATCAAGCTGTTCAACTCCACATGTGTGCTATGAGGCTGAATCAGGTGTATCCATCCATGGGAACCCAGTCTCCCAAAGCAATGAATAAAACCCAGGACCGTGGAAACTGTGGCTTCTCCAGAGTGATCTGGAATTAACCCTTTCTAACTAAGTTGCATTTGCCCAAGCTGGGGCTTCCCTTGAACGTTTGAGTATTTCCCTTTTCCCAGCAGGCTGGGGTCAAGGTTGAGGGAGTCATAGGTTCTGGGGGTGGTGAGGAGGGGAAACAATCCATACTACCTTTTGATTAGAGCCTCTGTGACTGTCTTTGCCGGAGGTCCAGAGACCCAGGAGAGAAGTCAGCTAGTGGAGAATTAAGTGTGCTCTTTTAGAGTCCCTCGAAGCCTAGACACAGTCAGCTGGGAAGGATGCCAGGGATAAGGACAAAGGCTAGTCCTTTCTGAAAAGGGCACTTATGTGTGGCTTACGGCAGGATGACCAAGGGGTTGGGATGCTTTGTTTGGGGGAGTTAGATCTTAAGGGAAAAGAAGCTCACTAAAGTAGTGGTTTTTGATGTTAACATACGAGTGAGTCACCTGTTAAAAGTGTAATGGATGTTAAAGTGCCAGGTCTGAGTGGCACAGAAACTGTGGTTCCAAGTGGCACAGATGCTGCGTTACACTGTGAATCCTCCAGGTGCCTAGCACATATAGTTCCTAATCCCTCAAAGGTAGGGTGCTCCTCCTTTGTACTTGCCTACCCCCCAAACTCAACATAATGTCAGATACAGAGACTGTTGGTTGCATGCTGGTGGCTCATTCACCAAAAGAAGCAAGTCAGAAGATACCAGGGCATATTGAAGTTGTGATGTTTTGAAGTCTGAATTTCTGACTCTTGAAAAATGGCGCTATGCCTAGGACATATGTTGTGCTACTGAGTTGCATCCTCAGCCCTACTTCCTTTAAAAGACATTCTTGTGTTTGTGTTTAGGTGTGTGTGTGGTTGGAATGTTGGTTTCTTTAAAAAATACAAGACTATTATAAGAATATGGTTTTGTTTAAATCCCAGGTGTGGGGTACGGGGTTGCTTCCGATTGTCCACAGCCGCTGACAATTTGCCTCGTGCTTTAGCAGAGGTGTGATTTTGCCAGTTGCAGATAGTTTTTTTTTTTCAATTGTGTGACCTTTGGAATTCCAGGGACTTTTCAGAAGGTATATAAATGCTAGGGTCCCAAGAAACATGGTGGGTCATTGGTTGGCTGTTGTTGGTTGGTTGGTTGCTGTTTCTTTGTTTGTTGGTTAGTTAGTTGTTGTTTGCTTTTGGTTGCAGTTTGTTAAGTAGTTGTACACAAAGAGAAAAACAAGAAAAAGAAGAAATTAGATATCCAGATGGTAAAAATCAAACCTGCCCCAAGGATCCTGATGCCGCTCATCAGCAGGAAGTACTCTAATGATGTGGTCGCCCCTTTTGTTTCCTTTCTATTCTTATTCCTCTCTTATCTAGTGTTAGGAGTTGGAAAGGTAGAAGAAAAGGGATAGAGAAGTATGGAAGAAAGAACCCACGAAGTATCGAAGTTCATCAACATATGCAAGTGCTTGCATGCTATATGCTTTACATATATAAAGGTCAGAGGACAGTTTACAGGGGTCAGTTCTCTCCTTCTACCACGTGGCTCCCAGGGATCAACTTCAGGACATCAGACTTTGTGGCAAGTGCCTCTCTTATCTGCCGAGACATCTCACAGCCAAAGACTTTGATTCTTTTGTGACGGGGTTTCATTTACTACAGGTGTTCACCACTGTCTTAGGGTTTCTATAGTTATGATGAAACACCATGGCCAAAAGTAACCTGAAGAGGAAAGGGTTTATTTCACTTATATTTCCATATCACAGTTAATCATTGAAGGCAGGCAGAGGGGGAACTCAAATAGGGCAGAAGCTTGGAGCTGATACAGAGATCATGGAGGAGTGCTGCTTACTGGCTTGCTTCCATGGATTGCTCAACCTGCTCTCTCTCTCTTCTCCCTCCCTCTCTTTCTCTTCTCCCTCTCTCTCTTTCTCTCTTTCTCTCTCTCATCTTGTCTTCTTTCCTTCTTTTTTAATTTATTTATTTACTTTATATCCCTATCACAACTTCCCCTCCCTCTTTTCCTCCCAGGCCATTCCTTTCCTTTCCCCTCCCCTCATCTCCACCCCTCTTCCTCTTCTCAGAAAAGGGAGGCCTCCTATGGATATCAACCCGCCTTGGCATATCAAGTTGTAGTAGGACCAGGCACATCTTCTCTTGCTGAGGCTAGACAAGGCAGTCCAGTTAGGAGAAGGGGAGCCAAAGGCAGGCAGTGTAGTCAGAAACAACCCTGCTCCTACTTTAGGGGTCCCACTTGAAGACCCAGCTACACAACTGTTACATATGTGTAGAAGACCTAGGATCATTCCTAGGAACATACTCTCTGGTTGGCAGTTCAGTCTCTTTGAGCCTCTGTGGCTCCATGTTTGTTGATTCTGTAGGTTTTCCTGTGGTGTTTTTCTGGTTCCTTCAATCCTTCTTCCCCCTCTTCCGCAGCATTCCAAGCTCCAGTTAATGTTCAACTTGGGTCTCTGCATCTGTTTCCATTAGTTGCTAGGTGAAGCTTCTCTGATGACAGTTATGCTAGGTTCCCATCAGAATAGCAGAATATTATTAATAGTGTCAAGGGTAGGCTCCTTCTCCTGGCATGAGTCTCAAGCCGAGCCAGTCACTAGTTGGCCTTTACCTCAACTTCTGCTCCCTCTTTTACTCCACTCATCTTGTAGACAGGACAAATTGTGGAACAAAGGTTTTGTGGCTGGGTTGGTGTCCTAATCCCTCCATTGGAAGTCTTGTCTGGTTACAGGAGATGGCTGGCTCAGGCTCCTTATCTCTCATTGCTAAGAGTCTTAACTAGGGTTACCCTGATAGATTCCTGGGAGTTTCCACTGGCCTAGTTTTCTAGCTTGTCTCAAAGATGCCCCCTCCCCAATCCAGTTATTTCTCCT
The DNA here is from genome assembly GCF_008632895.1 of Mastomys coucha. Lineage (NCBI taxonomy): Eukaryota > Metazoa > Chordata > Mammalia > Rodentia > Muridae > Mastomys > Mastomys coucha. The sequence continues at coordinate 31,108,074 of NW_022196906.1, read as the reverse complement.
AGTATTCTCTTCCTCCATCCTCCCCTCACTTTATCCCTCCTGTTCCCTCCCCACCCCCAGTCCCCTCCCTCCCTTTACCCCCCAACCCCAGTGTCTAATCTATTTCCCCTTCTTAGTGAGATTCAAGATTCTTGTTATTTAGCTTCTTTGGGTCAGCTTGCTTTCTTATAGATATTAGGACCAGCAGTCCAGGGGTGGTCTCACCCACAATGGTCTGGGCTTTTCTCCATCAATTATTAGAAAATGCCCTATAGGCTTGCCTACTACCTTATGGAGGCAGTTTCTCAATTGAAGTTCCCTCTTCTCAGATAACTCTAGTTTGTGCCAAATTGACATAAAAACAAGACAGGACAGCCACCATGGCTGAAGTTGCCATTTATGTTTGCATCATACTGTATCTGTTATTCCTTTTAGATGTTGTCGGCACATAGCAAGGATGTTTGGGACACATAGTCCCTCCTGAAGAAGGTTGGGAGGGATGTTCCTGAATGTCCAATATGAACCAGGCTCCTGGTACATAATTCCCTCTCCACTGCTGTCTTTGTGCATCTGGCCTTCAAGTGTTAGGTGGCCAGACAGGCGGCTTCTTGATGGACAGCAGAGAGAGAGAGAGAGACAGAGAGAGAGACAGAGAGAGAGAGAGAGAGAGAGAGAGAGAGAGAGAGAGAGAGGAGAGATTGTTCGCTTTAGTTATACTGTTATACACTGTGACTCCTATTTCTGAATCTAGACTTGCAACTCCATATTTTATTACATATAAGTAATGATAAATCCCAAAGTGATCACGACTTTTGCTTGGGGAGGAAGAGCGGATGGGCTTTGCACCGAGTTATGCTTCTCTGATCCTTATATACTTTACATCTCTAAGCAGCCCCTTCTTTAAATCTGGGACTCTCATCTCCTTTTTCCACCCATGGGCTGCCCTGGCATATGGGCCACCACTCAATGCTGGCCTCCCCTTACTACATGCAATTAAATCATCACACATTTATTAGATACTCAATATGTTCAAGGTACTTATGGAAGATAAAATACAATTGAAACCTAGCCCCTAACTTTCATCCGTGAAGGCTGTCTCCTCTAATTGAGGGAGCAGTTTGTGAAAAGTAATAATATAAAGTTAAATAATAATGAAGATTATAATGCAGGAGATGTCACACAGAGGAACAAAATTAATTAATTACTAAATGAGTGCCACAGATTCTGTGTGTTGAGGGAATTCCAGAAAAGAAGATGCTCTCTGCTCTGGGGTGATGTAACATAACTAGGGTGCAGGAAAGGGCTTGGCAGGGATGGTTAGAGTGTGTGAAGTGGGTGGAGTGCATATTAGCCTGGTACATACTTGTGGATCATGTACTGTGTTCTAGATGGACCACCATACTCTGAAACAAACAGAGATGAGCAAGGCAAAGTCTCAAGGGCTGGGAAGCTGTAAGCCTAAAAACCCAAGTTTGGGTCCCAGGGTGGCTTGAATGTGAAAAGTCCCCCAAAGGCTCATGTATTTGAATACCTGGTCTCCCATTGGTGGAACTGCTTGTGGAGGGTATGAAATCTTTAGGAGGAAGTACAGCACTAGGGTAGACTTGGAGAGTTCGTAGCCTCTCCCGATGTCCAGTTCATGCTCTCTGCTTTGTGTCTGCTGTTTGTTGAGATGCGATCTCTCAACTTCCTCTCCTGGCTTCCTGCTGCCATACCTCCCTTGCCATTATAGGCTCTCCCTCTGGAACCACAGGCCAAAATAAGTTACCTTTGGTCATGGCATTTCATCATAGCAACAGAAGGTAACCAGTACAGATTCCAAGGACCTATGTAAAGTTAGATGTGGAAGCCTCCCTCCATGGGTAATCCCATTGCTCCTGCTGTGAGGGGAGGCAGGGGCAGGGCTAGCCTGGAATACACAGTGAAGAACAGGAGAAGATAAGGACTGATGGCTGAGGCTGGCCTCTGACCTTCTATGCTTCTCCGGAACCTTCTTGTTAAGAATGCAGGACTCCTGTCTCACTCAGACCCACCATTTTAGAATCAGTCCCACTTTAACAGGTGACTCATTTGTCTGTTAACATCAAGAAATGCCACTTTGATGGGCTTTTCTTCATGGGAGATTCAGCTCTTCAAACCACTGAAGTGGTGGGGTCATCAGCCAGCTTTCAGGTAGTCAAAAGATAAAGAGATATAAGGATGGAGTTGTGAGCACAAGTCACCCTCTCAACAGCTTATTTGTGAAACATAAGAAAGGAGATGAGAGGGATCGAAATATAAAAGGCTAGAAAAATGATTTTTAAAATTAAGTAAGTCTATATGTTCATCTTAGCATTTACAAGTGCTTTAAGCCTATTTTCTAATCTAAGTAGTTAAGAGAGTCCAGGCAGGGACTATTGCATATGCGTTACAGATAAAGAAAAGGTCAGGGGTGTCACAAGTGGGGTTCTGCCTTCTGAGTTAATGTTGCTTCCGCTTCACTATAATCCATGTGGGTTTGGGAGAATGTACGCTATAGATCAAAGCAGGTAGCCTGAGTAAGGTGCTGAACACATGCACACGCACAAATGTGCACACGCACAAACGTACACACACACACACATATGCACACACACATGGACACGCACACATGTGCACAAGCACACCCTCATGTTCATGCATGCACATGCACACCCACACCCCCCCACACACTCACACATAGGGTTGATGAGTGCCATAGGCTAGAGGGGCAGAGTCCAGGTGTTGGCCTTGTGAAGGAGAAGGGAAGAAAGGTTAAAGATGCAGCATGTTGAGGAAGAGAGAAAAAAAAAAAACGGGAAAAGTTCAATGACACAGAACCATTGGACACCCAAAACACTCAGCTGATGCATTCAACAAACCTTTGCAAGTAGCATACCAAACAGTGGTGAGTGGTGAGTAGGAATGGGCAAGTGGACAAGAGGACAAGTGGTCTCTAGGTCCTTATAGTGCTACACAAAAAAACATAGGTTGGAATCGGCTTTGTTGTAAAAGGGCTAGAAAGCAAAGGGGTCCCTCTCCTAAGTCTCTGAACTTAGAAAACTTGTAGGTGGGAGGGAGTTGCATCCCATGCAGCCCTCAGGACCCACACTAGTGCTTTTCTTTATCCTTATTTGCATCTCTATTTAGTCTCTGCTGAAGTTCTGGGCTGTTGTTGCTTTTATTCTAGCCCTGACCCCTGGTGTGTCTGTATTTCTCAGTGGCTACTCAGACTCAGAGGGAAGTCTAGTGGCAATACTGACTGCTATGTCAGATGAAGCAAGACCAGGTGTAATGGCAGAAGAGAGGGCCCTGGATAGGGGAACAGAGGCAGCAGAGTGAAGCTCTGTACTAAACATCTGCCAATCCCTAACCACGGAGTGGAGGGGTGGCTTCTGATAGAGCCAGTCCTCTCCTCTGAATCCTTTGATCTGGGAGTCCTGGAGGGTCCATCCCAGAAGCCCCATGGAACTTCTGAGTAACTTACTGGCAGTCTTGAATTTTACTCCTTTGTGTCAGAGGTGATCTGGCTAAAACCAAAGCCACAAGGATGGAATTCCAGGAATCTGCCCTCCTTGCTCTGGGAGGTCATCTCGCCCTTAGGGATGGAGCCCACACTGTTCTTGTTCTAAGGCCAAAGTTTGCATTCAAGGCACAGGAAGGCAGGAACTCCTTTCAGGCTCCTCTTCTCTGTCTGCACCAGAAAGAGCTCAGACCTACATTTCAGAGATGACACGCTGCCACAGCCACACTGCCACTCAAGGAAAGATGAACAGCCCGGGTTCTGAGGGGTCTTCACACAGAGTTTTCAGTCTCCAGCAAAGGCTGCATTCCACCTAGGACTGTCACCTACTCCTCTTTGTTTGAAATGAAGGGATTTCCTAGGATAGGAGAGGTTAGTGGTAAAACCCAGAAAGTCCCAGGCAAAACAGGATGAGTTGGTCACCCCATCCCCTTCTTAGAAAAGAGCAGTGTTCAGAACCTGAGACTTCTCTAGGCACAGCCTGGACTTTCTCCTGGGTATTCAGGTAAAAGAATACTTGTGAGTGTTTGGCCACCATGTTGCAGAGAAGTGGTCTTAGGGTCTACAGACCCAAATAAACTTCCTAGTAAATTTGAGGGTAAGCAAGTATGAACAACTCACTTTGTATTTATGAGTCCTGTTTCCTTACCTTTAAGATACAGATTATGATATGAACTTTAGAGGTCATGGTAAGAAATGAAGGAGACAGTACCCATCAGCCAGGGGTCTGATTCCCTGAGCCAGGGGGGCCAACCCATTAGCTCTCCTGACTCCTCCCATTCCTTCTCTCCTTTATTTTGGGGCAATAGTCATTCTGTTTTGTTGGGTTGTTTTGTTTTGTTTCAAGGTTTGGTCATTTGTTAATCTTACACTTACTTTTTGACTTGACTCAGAAGTAGAAGTTCTTACTTAGAGCCGCCTACACCTCTTGGCAGTCTGTCCGGGGCCTTTTTGAGGGAGCTTCCTTCATTTTCTTGGCCAAAAGTTTAGCATATTCTGAAGCAGCCTCCTCCTTATTTTTCTTGGTGCTTGGTTTCTTCAGAACAATACATCAATGTTTGTGATGCAGGATGCATGGAGTGACAAGACACTGGCTCTTGGGGTGTTTCCGGCCTGTTACCTTCTTTGTTTAAAGGTTTTTTGACAACATATTGGCAGACACCATCATCTTTCAAGAGATTGAAAAGTCTTTGAGTTCTGCATACCTCAGCATAGTAGTATCATCAGTCCAGGAACACTCCCTTCTCCCTCTCTCCAATAACCAAGTTTTTTTTTTTTTTTTTTAAGATTTCATTTATTTATTTTATGTATATGAGTACACTGTAGCTGTCTTCAGACACACCAGATGAGGGCATCAGATCCCATTACAGATGGTTGTGAGCCATCATGTGGTTGCTGAAAATTGAACTCAGGGACTCTGGAAGAGCAATCTTAAGCACTGGAGCCCATCTCTTCAGCCTGCCAACCAAGTTTTAACACAGATTGCCATCCACAATGTATTCCTGAACAAAGGAGCACTTCTTCAGTCCAGCTCCCCTTGATCTATAACAGGAATGCCTCTTACTCAGCAGTAGGCACACCCTGCTGTGGGCAAAGATACCTTATTGCATGAGAAAACCTTGTTTGCTATTCCCACTACTGATTGACCCAGAGCATCAGTAAATACATCTATGGCCGTGCACTTCTCAGAGAAAGCAGAACACTTTCATTCATTGTCTACTTCTATGAGTTTCTGACATCCAGTGGTTGGGGAAGAAATATTCAGCTTCCTCAGGAGAGGGAGAGGGAGAGGGAGAGGGAGAGGGAGAGAGAGAAGGAGAGAGGGGATACTCATTCTTTATGGAGGAAGTAAAGCTAGTGAGCGGGAAGAGTTTACTGTGGGTCAAAGTGATAGAATCAGAGACAAGCAATAGAGTCCTACCTAGATCTTAGGTATCTGTATCTCCCTATTTTGAAGTGGACAGGCTTTTGCCATCTAGCATGTTCCCTGCTTGAGAAGGAAGGAGCCGTTTTTTATTTATTTGTTCATTCATTCAGCCAATATCTGATGGATACCTACTATGTCTCAAACACCGTTACAGGTCCTGGGATTATAATGGTCCACAAAAACGCAAATATTCAGCCCACATGAAGCTTATGTGCTGGCAGGAAAGACACAGTGCCTCTAAGCCATATAAGGTCAAGTAGAAATAATTGCTTACATGGGTTAAGGTGGCAGAGAGTGGCTGGCAAGGCATCATTCTGCAGGGGGTATAGCAAGGCCTCTCTGTGAGGCCAATGTAGAGTTAGACCCTGGAAGAAAATAGCCACAGAACTATAGTGGTCACTTCCACTATAGTTTAGAAGCTGGCCTGTGGAGTCAGCTTCTAAAGAGACAGCCAGTCCCAGGGACCTGTGGAGTCAGCTGCTAAAGAGACAGCCAGTCCCAGACTGGAGCTGAAGGAGTAGATGGGAATGCAGCTGCTTCCATCAGCTGTCCTTCCCTTGTGCCGGGTCCTCTGCTGATCTGAGCTTTGTGGAAGGGAAAGGGGAAGTGAAGCCAGAGTCCGTTCTGGAGGTCAGATTGCAGGTGAAAATGGCATGCATGAGTTGGAGACACTCTCTACCTGTGGGGACAAGTCACAGTGCATTTTGTTTCCTTTATGGCTGTATTTCATTGATATCACCTTTTCCTTTAAGAAAAAAAAATCCAGGCATGTTTGAATTGCATGCTAAATGATTTATGAGCATTATTCTTCTCCATTCGTCCTACCTGTAGGAGCTCCAGCCCTTGCGATCCTATTCATGTTGATTAAGTACATTTGAAAGCAAGAGGAGACTGAAATCATTTCACAATACAGATTCAGCTTCCCCAGGCTCAGGGGAATTCCTCATCTCCCCTTTGAAAGAACGCCTTTGCAGAGACTGAGCAGAAAGCCCATCCAGACTGGGAACAGGAAGCCCAGGGGAGCCTTCTCTCTCGAGCTGGTCATGGATTTGAGATCCTGGCATTGCTCAGCAGGGTTGCCCTTAGGAGTCTCCCTATGGTTCTTTTGTTTCTCACTTCCTTCTGTACAACTCCCTTCTGGTAAAACTGGTGCTGTATCTGGCTTGATTCTGGAAGGACAACATTGCCCAGAAGCTTAGGAAGGCATTTCTAGAGGAGCTTAACATTTTTATGTATCCAATGGGGTGGGAAGATGGAGGGAGATCACCATCTTTGTGTATTCCTGAGCTGATGAATAGTGTGTGTGTGTGTGTGTGTGTGTGTGTGTGTGTGTGTGTGTAGAGGAACCATGGTCCAGAGAGCAAGTTCTCAAATTGAAGGTCTTCTTGTTAGGCTCCGTATTTGTGTCAGGCTCAGGGACCTTCCCAGTTTCTACCCTATCCTTGTTTGTTTCTGTGTGATAGAGAACTTAAGGTAGATGGTTAATTAATGATCTAAATGTGAAGAAGTCTGGCACATATTGACACAAGATCTAGACTTCAATAATTTCTTTGACTTGGCTCATGTTAACTTGGAAATCAGACTTGAGTAGATTCTGTTTCTCCTGCAGTGTTGTCTCTTGTTTGCATCAGTCTGGCGCAGGGCTTACTTCCCCAGATCCTCAAATCAAAAGCGAAATAAAATAGTGATCCCTGACCTCATAGTGTAACTGTGAAGACACAGGACTCGTCCTGTCCTCTCTGCATTTATACCCTTCTGAACTGCCTCCCATGTGCCATCTTCAAATCTAGGCTCTAATAGTTGTATTCTCTCCTGTCTTCAAGAAGCCATCATGCTTTGTGGCCTCATGTGCTGAGTCCTGAGACTCCTCACTGGCCACCCTCCTGTCCTTGTCAGGTGCATCATGGGGCTCCCACCTGCAGCAGATGGGAGACAATATGGCCCTGGTCTTCTCACTTTCATCTGTTTGGTGACTTTGAAAAAGCTACCTCGTGTCTGTGCTTCTCAGTTTTCTCATCTGCTAACTTAGAGTGAGACCATTTGAAGAACACAACGAGACATTAGCTTTTATAAAATGCTTTTTAAACTGGGAATGGCTGGTGTCTCTTCAGAACAAGCTAAAATAAATCCTTAAGAGCCAAGCATGGGAGCACATGACTTTAATCCCAGCACCTGGGAGGCAAAGGCAGGCAGAAGTCAGACTTGCTTACAGATCAAATTCTAAGATAGCCAGGTCTACACAGAAAACTCTGTTGGGAAAAAAAAATCACCACCACCACCACCACCACCAATAATAATAATAATAATAATAATAATAATAATAATAATAATAATAATAATAGTAATAGAGAATCCTTAATATGTAGACATTTGGACTGGAGGATAGCTTAGTTGGTAAAATGTTTGCCACATAAGCTTGAGGACCAGAGCCCACATAAAAAGTTGGATGTAGTGGTGGGTGCTTATAAATCCCACAGGAGCATCCCCGGGGCTCACTTTTTCAGTTACTCCTCCAACCAGCCTAGTCTACCTGGCAAGCTGAAGATCAAGAGAGACCCTGTCTCAAAAAACAAGTTAGACTGCTCCTGAAGAATGATACCCAAGGTTGTCCTCTGGCTTCTGCATGCATGAGCACACACAAGTATATGCCCTCTGCCCATGTATGTGCATATGCATGCACATACGCAAACATGTGTACAAATACACCAACACCCACAAACTGTGAAAAAAATTTAAAGTTCTAATGTCTGGCTAAATTCACTGTGAGAGAGGGTTTGACAGTATACCCTGAAGAAACATCCTGAAACCGTTTGTGGGGAAATAGAGACCAGTACTCTGGTGCCAAGCAACCTTGCAGGAGTTAGAGGCCCGGGAAGTGGGCACCCGCCTCATTCCAGGCATCTTCCTGGCTCCTTCATGCCTTCTGGTGTCTCCTTCACACCAATCTGGAAATGGCACTATCCTTGTCTGAGCAGATGATGGGATGAGACCCAGATGATGGGATGAGACCCAGAGGGGTTCCGTTGCTGCAGAACACCCCCAAGCTAGTGGATTGGAAAGTGGAGACTCTAACCCAGGTTGTGCCATCCTGTGAGGACTTAGCTTCCAGGAATAGCTGTGCTTGATCCCATCAGCGGCTCTGGCACAGAGCCACCCACCTCTTAGACCTGTCATGTGTCTGCTCACTGTGTGTTCCTTTGACAAGTCCCTTTCCAAGGCTCTTACTTTGGCTCTTCCTCACTGGCTCTTTCTGTTTGGCACACTTACCAGGGGCTGCTCTAGAGCCTGAATTATGTCCTTAGCCAAACCAGCCAAAACTCAGTGCTGTGGACTGCAGCAGTTCTGAAAGGGGCCGTGAGCAAAAGGCTGCTCACTGGGCACAGGGTTTTAGCCTGGGCTGAATCTGCCTCCATGTGTGTTGAGTCACCCTCTGACGACAGACTCAGAGATCTTCCTTTTACCCCTGGAATCCCTAGTTAGTGTCCCTACTTTCAGGGAACACAGTCCTGGATGGAGGAATATAGAAGTGTGGTCAGCTTCCCCCTCCATGACTACACTGGACAGAGTCCTTCCATTCCCACCCCTTCCTCTGGCTATTTCTGTCTTCTCCCAACCCTGGTGTGGAGGGTCTGGTCCCACTCAAGCTTTTGCCTACTCTTGGAGCCCTCTCTCTGCCGAGCAGCTCAAAGGGTCTTTTGAGTGGGGGGGTTGGGGGGAATGAGCAGCCTGTGGGCCTGGGAGGAGAGAGATAAAAACAAGTGATCCCCAAGGGCCATGGGGTCAGGGGCTGTGTATCTGGTGACTTCAGAATGCAAGAGCCAACAAAGAGAAATCTGTGGAGGGAGAGCCTCTGTGAAGGAAATAAAATCTCCATGAAAACAAACTTTTGTTGGAAGCCTTCTCCTCTTGTTTTGGCAGGGCTGCTAGGTCCTGGGAGGGGAAGACAGAGTCTTCCGGAGGAGTCTGGAGGCCCCCAGATTGTCCAAATATCGGCTTGCTCTGAGAGGACTCTTTTCTTCCCTGCATGCAGGAAGAAGGGCTTGGGAGTCAGTGTAAGAATGGCTGGTTTTCTAATCAAGGCTAGAATGAACAAGAAAGAGCTGGGGGCCACAGAGCAAGCGCTTGGATTGTGAGTTAGGAGGAATGGCTGATACAGCACTGTGTATCATGAAGTTTTGTGGCTCCACGAACCCCAGGATCCCTTCCAGCCTTGTTTTTTTCACCTATAAAATGGACATTACTTGTCCAGGTTTATTCAGAAAGAAATGCAGGACCAGTCCTGAGTGAGCACAGCTATTTGCTTGTATCCTGTAGACCAGAGCGTAGATGTGAAGGTTGTCCATCAGGGGAAGCTTGGATAGTGATTGCTTTTTCTTCTCTCCAGGGCTGGGTGGTCACAGACAACACCCAACAATTTAGTTTCTGCATATTGCTTTTTTGCAACTTCAAAGAAGCTGTCATGGTGAGAGAAAGGCCCTCACTCTGTCCCCGAAGCCAACTTCAGTGGGCCCCTGCATTGTCTCTCTCTAGGGTGATTTGGAGATTGGATGGATATATTAAAGGAAGTTCTCCCCAGCTGCTGAGATGGAGTTAAATAAAACCAAGGATGTTTTCTTTCTGGAGCTAGTGAAAGAATCAGAACTCATGTTGGGTCCAGGCACCCCAAAAAGGTTGCCTTTCTTTCTCTCACTCAGGAGGAAAATTCTGGTTGTGACTGTGTCTCCAGGGAGTCCTGGATGGCCAGAAGGGATAGAGATGGGACCAGAAACCCATCTGTGGTTTTGAATCTGTTCACTTCACTGTGTCACTGTGGGCAAGAACTATCCTTCTCTGAGATCTATTTCTCTTACCATGACCATGAAGGATGGGCAAGCCACTCTCTGTAGAAGACGGAGAAGTAGCTATGAACTCAGACCAGTTTGCTGGGTGGAAGGGAGGGGCCTGTGCAGTTGCTTGGGGACAGCAAGGCTGGGAAACAAGCTTATCCATTCCTCCCTAGTCTCTCCTCCAACTCCTTTTGTTACTGGCAGCCAGAGATGTTATTTCTTTTCATCCAGATGCATTCTTAGAGACAGGCTTATGTCCAAAGTGTTCAGGACATCCTTAAGAGCTGAGCAGCACATGACTTTCTTTTTGACCCCAGTGGGACTGACTGGGGAAAGCCTGTTTTTGGAAGCTTGATTGAATCAGAAAAGAATCCCCTCCGTCTTCCCTCTGCTGTCCCTTCAGAGCTTGATTGGCTGGTCTGAGTTGTGGGCAAGAGGGAAGCATTGTTAATAAATGAGGCATCCTCTGCTGACCACATGGAGAGATCACATGGGGCATCTGACTGGGGTGTATGAGAGCGAGGAAGGAATGGACTATGGGAGGTTTTTTTCTCTCCCCCAAAACACACACACACACACATACACACACGCACATACACACACACTCACATAACACACACACACATACATACACACATGCACATACACACACACTCACACAACACACACACACATGCTGACACACATACATATACATACACCCATTCACACATATACACAAACACACATATACACATACATGTGTACTTAGTACTTAGGCATGCACACATATACATGCAAACATAAACATATACACACGTATGCCCACACATATACACATATATGCATAAACATGTACAACACATATACCTATAGATGTACACACATATATCCATAATACAAACATGCATATATATATATACATATATCTGCCCATATAACACAGTACACACACACATATATATATACACATATATATGCGTATGTATATATATATATACATACACACATATATGTATATATATATATATATGTATATATATATATACACATGCACACACATTCTTATAAATTACACACATTAGTGCCTAGATCCAGAGCAACACAAGCACACGTAGCCATGAAGTCATACACTCAAAGGCACATGCATGCTTGCACACTCAAGCAACAGTGTACTGGCTACTTTTTTGTCACTTGTTTTCTTTCTTTTCGATTTCTTTGCAGTGCTGGGGATCAGAACCCTGATCTCATACATGCAAAACTCAAGCTTCACCAATGAACCTCATGCTACCAGACCCCAGAGAAGTGTTTTCTAGAAACTGCTCTGCTCAGTCTCCCATTTGCCTCTTTCCCAGACTGGGGCTACTCCTACCCCTCATCACCCTTTGTCATTTGTCAGCCATGACACAAGTCAGATCTGCAGTTATTGCATACAGTTTGGATTGAGTAGGGAACAGAGAGGAATTTGGGCTTGAGTGCCTGGGAGAGCTGGGTTCAAATCCTGAGTCTTCTACCAGTCCAGACACAGTGGTCAGCTACTGAGCTCCTCTAAGCCTCGCTTAGCTATCAACTCAGACTACAAAGCCCTCCATGCAGGGATGTCGCTGTCAGGAGTGTGCATAGTAGTAGCTATACACCATCCAGCCCAGGCTGTCTCTGCACGGTTGCTGTCGTGAATGTATTTCTGCTACATGATCTCGTGTTGCAGTTTGAGCTAGGAGGGAAGCCCACCCTAGGGAGGAGTGGTCAGCTTTGCCTCATTTAATTGTCATTGGTAAAGCTCTGTGCTCTCGTCTTTGCAACAGCCTGCCTACCGCTTTTTCACAAATAAGGGAGTGGACGCACAATGAGGTTCAGTGATTTGTCAGAGTTTATACAGCTAATAGGTAGATAGGAACTGAACTCCCAGGTCTGATTTAATGCTGTACCACACGGTCAGCTACAGCCTCCATGACTCTGGCATCAGTTCATGTGTTGGTCAGCTTTCTTCAGTATGACAGTACCTAAGACAATTAATTTAAAGAATACCTGCCATGTTGCTTTTAGGCCTTTGGTGACAGCACATTGGATGACAGCAAGGACGTAGGCAAAGCCACTCACCTCATGACTGGGAGATTAAAGAAGAGAGGGCTGGGGTTATGCCAACAGGCCTTTGAGGACTGTTCCCCAGTAGCCCGAGGACCTTCCCCAGGCACCACTGGCTTCTATAGCACCATCACACAGACCAAAGTTTATTAGCATGTAGGCCTTTGAGGGATACTGCTAGGTCTAGTGCTATGCTTAAGGCAGATGGTGTTTTTATCTGGTGACTGGATGGCTCACTCACTTCCTCCTTCCTTCCAGCAGATCCATTTGGATGGTCCCTTCCTTTCAACTTCTCTCTGAATAGTTGGGCTGCAGAGGACTGAGGGTCATCTGTGGGAATAGATGGATGGCGATGGGATCTCAGTCCGCTTACAAGTACTGGGAGCACGGGCTTCTGCAGGGCCCTCTCGCAGAGTGCAGGGGAAGCAGATGTGCTGACCTCTCCCCTGCCTTCAGCATCTCATGAGGGGTGTGGGTGGGGAGAATAGGCATGGGTTCAGACTCGTCAGTCCACGTCTCTACTGAGAAGGCCATGCATGGCCATAATAGGGAATGAGAGGACAAGGACTTAGTTCAAAATTTGTTTGCGGGAGGTGATGTCAGCAGAGGTTGTCCTGGGCTTTACTCAGGAGAGGGAGGGAAGGAGTTATGCAAGGAGGAAGGACAGAATGAGCCACATCATGGCTGTGTACGCCAGAAAGAGAGAAGGAAGCAGAGATGAATTGGGTGCTGATGCACTTGGGTTTCCTTTCACAGGTAATGGAGAAACTAATGGGCATATGTAAAGAGTAGGTGGCATTACCAGGGTATTCAGAACACTTGCCTGAACAGCAGGTAGACATGTAGCTTGAAGAGTCCAGTCCTTGCATGCTTCTGTTGGAAGGCCTTTGTAGCCGGCCAACCCCATATGGCTATATATATATATATATGTATGTATATACACATATATACATATATATACATATATGTGTGGGTGTGTATGTAGCATACAGAAGGGCATTATACGATTGCAGGGAGCAGTGGAGGCTGAAGAAAACAGAAGAGTGGGTTTTTTTCTCTCCTTGTTGGTATTCTAAATTATGAATTTTTTTATAAAAAGCAAAAACCACTGGGAAAAAATTATAAACAATGTCAAGAGACAAATGATAAGCTGGGAAGAGATTTCTTTACAAGTCTTTATGCCCCTGTCATGGTTATGTGCCTTTATGATGGTGACTCGCAACTGTAATTCAAGGATTCGTGAGGCTGAAGCAGGAGGATTCAGAGTCTGGATGACACAGTAAACTGGAGGCCAGCCTGAGATACATGAGATCTCATCTGAAAACAAAAAGAAAAACCAACCTAAACCAAATGAACAATAGCATTAATAACAACATCTGAAAATTTAAAAAAGGGCTGGAGATATTCTTCAATTGGTAATGTGTGTGCTTTGCAAGTATGAGCACCTGAGTTTGATTCCCAAAACCTATGTTAAAAAAAAAGCTGGGTGTGGTGGCGAGTCCCAGTTAGAGTTACTATTGCTGTGGTGAAACACCATGACCAAGGCAATTGGAGGAGGAAAGGGTTTATTTGGTTTACACTTCCACATCACTGTTCATTTCATCATTGAAGGAATCAGGACAGGAATTCAAACAGTACAGAAACCTGAAGGCGAGAGGTGATGCAGAAGATATGCAGGCTGCTGCTTACTGGCCTGCTCCCGTGGTTTGCTCAGCCTGCTTTCTTATAGAACCCAGACCACCAGCCCAGGGGTAGTACCACTCACAATGGTCTGAGCCCTTCCCCATTGATCACTAATTAAGAAAATGCCTTACAGCTGGATCCTATGGAGGCATTTTATCAATCGAGGTTCCTTCTTTTCAAATAACTCTAGTTTGTATCAAATTGACATAAATCGAGCCAGCACAGTGGCACGTGCCTGGAATCCCAGCACCAGGGAGAAGGAGCTGTTCAGATGTCAAAGGCTCACCTGCTGGCTACCTTAGCCTAATCAGTGAGTTAAAGGCCAGTAAGACACCCTGTCTCAAAAGATGAATGGCTCCTGAGGGATGACAGCTTAGGTTGACAGCTGATGCATGAGTGCATATATGAATGTACACGAACACACATACATACACACAATAGAAAGTATGTGTGTTGGGGGGTAAAGATGAAATTGGTAGCCTAGTGCATGCAAGGACCTAAGTTTGATCCCTCCCACTGAAAGATAAAAACATATAAACAAATAAATAAATTTCAAAGATCATATGCCTTTTAAACTACAATTTGACTTGCAATTTTTATGTCGGGACACTGATGATCAAGATACACTTACATGTTTGTGAAATGGCGTCTGTATAGGTATGTTCTTTGCAGCATTATCTGTGATAACAAATGCTTGGAAAGAACTCAAACATCCATTAATTGAAGACCAATTAGACCGTGGTCTGTCCTGACAAGGGAATAGTATGTCTTTGATAGGAGAAAGCTCTTTGTGTTGATACAGATAGATCTCCAAAATATATTCTGAGCAAAAGCAGAGCCCACCAAAAGTGCCAAAGGGTGTGCACAGAACAGGGAAAACGAGAATCCATATTTGTATGTGTTTGGTAATGAGAAATAGAAGTGGGAGGTACGCATCACCATATGTACCATTTTATACTATGAAATTTTGAACAACACAGACCCCCCTCATTACAAATTCCACAAAGCAAGTGGAGCTGAATTCTGAATTTAGGAACTGCTGATTTTTCAGTTTCTAGGCTCAAAACTATATAGTAGCTATGGAGATGTAGAGGATAGAATGGAGAAATTCTTCAGTGAAATCCCCCTGTATTGGGTGTGGGGATGAGAGAGCATGGAGTTAGATATGAGTCCTCAAAAGCAGCCCCAGTCTGAGTTGGGAAAGACAGGAAAGATTCCTATTGGGAACAGGGGCACCTTTCTGTCACCTAGGCAGTCACTTTTGGAGAATCATCAGCTCTGGCATTTTTCCCCCCAATCATTCCAAGCTGGTCTTGACCATGCCCCATTTCTCTATCCACAGAGACAGTGTTTCTGCAGAGGGAACATTCCTCCAAAGTTTGATGCTCTGCTGGATTCTGCACCACTGAAGGCTCTAGGCTCCAGCTTGCTAGTGAAGCTCCCTCAATCCAAAATAGCCTCTCAGATCTAAGCCCTAAGAAGGTGTTGACTTGGGATCTTCAGGGAGTTGAAGCCCTGGGAGTACCTATAGGCCAGGAGTCGGGAAGAGGCCCAACTGGCCTGTGGGCTGTGAACCTGGGGCTAGTGACCTCAGCTCTCCCAGGAAAACACTTCACCCAGCGGTACTTTAATAGTGATGGAGAGAGAGATAGACAAGAACATGTAGTATATGCTTGCATATTTGGGGCACACGTACTCCTTTGGCAAGACAGCAGGTCCATCTGAAACATGGGGTGGACAGCTGTGGGCAGCTGTGTTCTTTAGTGTTCAAGGTATATGAGCTGACGTAAAAAACGACCACACTCTTGGTTTTGGTTGTAACCAGAAAGGATTCGAGGACAATTAATAAATCATTTAGTGGCCCAAGTCTAAGTAACTTATTATTATGGGCTGCATATATTTATTATGCTTCACTAAGCAACACCAGCACATTTCCTCTGACTGTCACACAATTTGTATGCAATTTGTTTCAGTGTTTTTTTTCTTTTTAATGAATCTATAAATTATTAACCTACATTCTTTAGGACAGATTGCTCAAATTTCATCCCCTCCCCCACCACCTGCAAAAACTTGGTGCCCTCCTATGTTGGGCAGTGCTACCTGTTGTCTGAGAGACTGGGCAGGCTTGGAGCAGCTGGCAGTCTTCCTGGGCTGGGACCCTGGAGCCGGGGCCTATGGAGTTGTAGTATACTTGGGGTGGTTGGTTGGTACTTGGAGAGGAGGAAGTGTAATGCAAATGCTGTCTTCCCAAACTGTGCAAACCTATAGAGATGTAGGGTCCGGGAGAGTCAGCCCAGTTAATGTAGGAGCCTGAAGCACGGCAGTGGTCCCAAATGCTCATCACTCAGATGAGGAAGCCGACTCTGCGGCCTCTCTGACTTTCCCTAACTCGGACTTTTCACCCTTACCTCTCTCTACATCTTTGTCTAAGATGTTCCCCACACCTCTTCTTCAGTCCTGTATTGTGCTGTGTTTCTTGGTAGTCTAGTTTGAAGCTTTCAGTATTGTGACATTTCCAACTGAATCCTTCAGGATCATTGCCTCTTCTCACAAAACTTCTGTCCAATGTACTAATGGCCTAGGTGAGACGGTGGCTTAGCTTATTTGCCTCTACACTTCCTGGCTGTCTTTCCTAAAATCTAGTCGGCATACATCATGGAGAACATCATGAGTTACAGGAGTTCCCTACCTTCCTTCCTTCCTACCGATTGGAGTGACCTGACATTGACTGGTACCAATGTCTGCTGAATGAATGAATGAGCCAACCAATTAGAAACCCAAGTGACTTCTGAAAACACAGGCAGCCCAGAGGAAGAACTTGGTAGTGTAGGGCAGTCAAGAAGACCAGATTCTAGACAGCACAACACAGAGGATGTGTTACACACTGAGTGGGAACTCGACTCTCCTACTTCTCCCCAGCCTTGCTGAGCAATTAGCCTGACCATGACTTAAACCTTGCAGGAGGACTCATGGACTTACCTGCCCCTTGGCCTTCTCTGTGGCCCTCCAGACCCCAAAGTTTGCCTTTTGGAAAAGCCTACTTTTCTCATCTTTTATGATATCAAGACAGCTAAGACCTAACTGGATACCTTGACTTGTTAGAAATGTGTGCAAGAAACAGAGGAAGGAGCTATAAGAAAAGGCCCAGTGCATCCCCTCTGAGTAAACATGATTTTGTGACACATATTTTGACTGCTCGGAGACTTTTAAAAAGTTGTTCCCTTTCCTGTACTTTTACTCAAGGTCAGATTTATGAAATTGTTGAACAGCTAAATCACCGGCTAGCAAGGCTGGTGGTTTTGTTGTAGAAACCATGACAGGTCTGCCGGGAGGTTGTGAGTAAAAGCAGCGTGCACTGGAAAAGGCCTTCTGTCTGCTGTTTTGCCTTCAAGAGGGTCATACTGAAAGTCCTCTGGTTTAGATGCTTTAAGACATAAGAAGGCAGTTTAACCGTGTGAGAAGGGCCTCTTGCTTGCTGGCAGTTTTGCACATGCAAAGGCAGCTGCTTTGGGATACTACCACGAGCTTTGCTGTGTCTTCTCCAGAGGTTGCCTGTGGCCGACCTTTCTGCAGCCTAACGCTCTTGCCCCCAAAGGGCCCTTAGACCCTTCCACATGTGAGCGGAGTCACGCAGCCAGCTCCTGTACCCTCTGCCACCTGCAAGCTCTTTTGCAGGCAGATGCCAGGTGGAGACAGTCAGCTGCACAGGAGAGATTGTTCTGGGTAGTTACTGCTAGCAGGGGACCATATTCCATCTCCTGCCATCAGAATAATCTGTCCTCTGCTGGGGGTGCCTCAGAGGAGCAATGAGCAGGTGAGGCTCAGCAGATGGCACTGCAGCCGGGGTGGCTAGGAGCTATAGGGCAGAGAAGCCATTTTGCCTCTCAGTACAGGAGGCCCTGCTTCAGTGCCTGATGACTCTGCCACAATACCCAGTGGCCTGTGCTATGAACCCAGAAACCTCCCCCCAACTCCCCCAGGCTACCGCCCCCCACCTCTGTTTATGGCAAAATTGGGTCTCCTTAGGAGAAGCTTGGTTTTCCTACTCCGTTTGTTCTCAGATTGGTGTTATACCCTGGAGCCAAATTAGTGGCTAAGAACAATTGGAAACAAATGCTCTCTCAGTGTCCCACTGTGATCTGGGGATCCAGGTAGGGACACCAGCCACTCGGTTGCTTTCTCTGCTGAGCCACCCCTCTGCTGAGAGTCAGTATCCCAGAACCGTTTAGCACAGCCAAAGTCCCTTGTCATCAACCAGCGCTGTGCACATCTGCCTAACCCTGGATCCCTGTTCAGTTATTTATGAAACAATATTCAGGGCCAGCCCCAAGAGGCGAGTTGGGAAATAATGAATGGGAAGTGCCTTAATGTTGTTTGGAGGGGCTCTGGGACTCCTCTGAGATGCACAGGATGGTTGATTTGGTCTGGACCGAATATCAACATCTCTTCATTCCAGTACTGTGCTAAGAACAGTGACTGACCCCACTGTCCCCCACTGTACAGGTATATTACCTCCAAAGGGACCTAGTAATAGAAAGTTCTGGGAATGCTTGATGGAGAGAGCCTGCTATTGTCTCTTCATACTTCACCTTAGGCTTGTGCAACCTTTGACGTCAAGACAGAATGCTGCCATTTATAAAGTTCACATCAGAGAACTCATAATGTTTTATGTTTATGATTTTTGTGTGGGACAGCATTCATTGATATCCTTGGCTGCACATATCCCAAGGACTAAGAACATGTCTACTAGAGTATAGATTCCTGCAGGTCAGAGAACTGGCTTTGACATCCATCATTGATCTTAACCCAGCAAAAGGGCTGACATTCAAAACACACACACACACACACACACACACACACACACACACACACACGAACGAATGAATTCCTGATGCGGCTTCCCATCTGGGATTCCCTAAATAAATCCTGCCCCCAACCTCTGTCTTAAATGTGGAACAGAAAGGGGAGTTTTTGTTTATTGGTTGGTTAGAGTTTTTGAGGCAGGTTTTCATGATGTGGTCAAGGCTGGCCTAGAACTTTTGACAATCCTCCTGCCTCCAAAGGGCTGACCTTAAAGACTTATGCTACCACTTCCAGCCATACTCTGCCCAACTTTGGCTCTTACTTTGAGCCAGCTCTAAACTCCAGCTTGTCTTTTGCTGTGACTGACTCCTAGGTTGGCGGGTGCTGACCCTTGCTGCAGATGCTCCCTCTGCCCTCATGACCCTGGGTTAGTCCTTATTGCTCGTTGGTGGCAAAATGCTGTATTTTGCCTGCTCTGCTTCCCTTGATGAATCCTCAGATTGTCACTTTCTCTTGTCACACAGCTGAGAATTCTATGCAAAGTAAAGCCAGATGCCAGTGGGGACTTGTTAGCACAAAGACATGCATTTGTTCTGCCCCAGGCTGAGCCTCCTGGGTAGCCTGTATTTACTTTTCCTTTGGAGCCAGACCCCTCTCCAGAGGGGACTTTGGGGCCTCTTCACTTCTAGCCAAATGAGGAATGTCCAGGGTCATACTGCAGCTGACCTTTCTCCTGTGTCACATGGCTTTGTTCCCCAAAGCAGAAGCAATTTCTTCCCTCCTGCTCCATGCCTGGTCCACAGTTTCTCTTGCTTGTAGCCAAACAGTGCTCCAACAAGAATATTTACTTGTACCAGAGACAGCATTTTAACTTTTCAAAATGTATCAGGATATCATTGTTGCAGTTTTACAATGTCTCTTACAGGCAAGGCAAGCATAAACATTTGAGTTGAAGCCAATAGATTTATTGATACTTTGTCCAAAGTTCCTTGGAATCTTAGGACTAAATATGCACCTAGTGGAAATCTTTCCTTCTGACTCTGCAAACGTGGACAGCCTCAAAACTTGCTATAATTTATAACACATTCCCAGAATAACACACACCTATCTAGATAAAAATCTAAGAGGCTTGCAGGCATCTGAAACTTAAAGACTGCTTTTGCTGCAGTCCAGCCACTTGGTCCAAGAGATGAAGAAATGGAAGCTCAGAGAGTTTGAATGCAGGATCCTAGGACTAAGGCCATTCTTTGTATTGTCTAACCCTCCCACATACCATGCTGCTCAGCGCCACAGGACATTAAGAGGCTAAGAGTTCTAACCCCCTCATCTTTTCTCGGCCCCAATTCCCTTCCCTCTTTAGACTTCCTGCACATCCTTTATTGCCGTGGATGCATTCCTAGACTTCTCTCCTTTCAGACTAGAAGGTTGGTTTTCCCCTATCCCCATTAGGCAGTCCTTCTCCTCCTCTGTTTTCAAACCCCAAATAATTTCATAAATCTTTTCCCACCCCTTCAGAGTTATGTTGGTTTAGGTGCTACCACAAAACTCAGCCTTCCAGGTTGACCCACAGCTTTGGCAGTTATTTGCACTCGGGAGGAAGCAGTCCTCACATCCTTTCTTGCAGTCCTTCCTCTGTGGCTTCATGAACTCCGGGTTCCCTGGAATCTCTGCCAACAATCCTTGGCTCCCCTTGTCTTGTCTTTGGACTTCTGAGTGCCTTCCTTTCCTACTTTTTAAAACAACTATGTGTTTTCTTTCTCCTGATAGAAATTAGAGGGTGTTTGTGTGATGGTGGTGGTGGTGGTGGTGGTGGTGTGTGTAATGCGTATGTAAGGTAAAACTATTTTGAAGAGCACTGAACATTCAGTAGCATCACAATTATCCATGTAGTTGTGTGGTCTTCACCACCATTCGTAGAATGCTTCTCATCTTGCAAAACTGAAACTTGCCCTATTGAACAACTCCCCATTCAGCCAGCTTGACTTTCAGCCTTTGGCAACCATCATTCTGCTTTCTGACTCTGTGGGTTGGATTGCTCCCTGTATCATCTATGAGTGGAATCAAAGAGTATTTCCCCTTTTCATGCTGGCTTATTTCACTTAGCACAATGTCCTCCATGTTCACCCATGTTGTAGCATGTATCTTTTTCACTGTTATGTGTATCTGCCCATGCTAGTCAGCTGTTGGTCACTGTGGCAAAATACTGGAGAAAATAATCCTAGTAAAGAGGTAACAGTTGTTTTTGACTCCTGGGCTTAGAGATTTTAGTCCGTGTCATATGACCCCTGTGCTTTGCAGTGTGGTGGCACAGTACATCATGGTAGGAATGAGTGCTGATGGAGGCCTGCCTACCAAATGGTGGCAAAGGCAGGAAAGGGCAGGGTTTCAACATCACATTCAAGGACATGCCTCCAGTGACCTAACTTGCTTCACTAGGTCCTACCTCCCCTCCTTCCAAGTTCCATCACCTCTCAGTTGTGTTGAAGAACCAGCCTCCATCTTAAGCTTAAAAGTCATCTTATAGTAAACACAAACAAGGCTCATTTCTGTTTATGACTAAACCTCTGTTTCTCAAGGACTGGGGTATGCCCTACCTATAACCTTAACTATGAATGGCTCTGTACTGCCTGTTCCAGGAATGGCAATCATGTCTTTGTTTCAAAAAGTTATTTATAACCATCTTGGGACTCTATCTTTGTTCCAAAAGGTTATCCCACCTATGACTAATTTGTTATGAGTAAGTACTGACTACCTTGTTATGCCCACCTTACAGCCACGTCTTTGTTTCAGGAAGGACTAACTTGTTACTCTTATGTTCTGCTCCTGTAACCCTACCTGCTTGGCTGGCCAAGTCCCCCATTTGGAACCCCACCCCCTCCTGAGCTATAAAAGCAGTGTCTCCCTCCTATCCAATGCTGAGCTCTTGAATCCCACCTCAGTGGGAGGCAGCCCATGTACACAAATAAAAAGTTTGCTTTATTAACTGCTTGATTTAACTAATTTGGCCATGATGATTTGGTTCAGTAGCCTTTCTCTTCCAATCTCTGGGATTAACAGTTGGTAACTGACTCTTTAACACAGGGGT
>NW_022196906.1:31078326-31086177 GCF_008632895.1 Mastomys coucha | reverse complement strand
GGGGAGGGTCACTTTTCAGATCCAAACTGTTGCAGTCACATTTTGTTTTGTCTATCATTTTGTCAATGGACACTGGGTTGTTTCCACTTTTTGGCTATTATAGCTAAAGGAATCATACATGGGCCTGGATGTGACTCCAACCCCTCCTATGGCCACTGAAGATTGTCACTGGATTCTAGTCCTAAAGTTGGTCACTCCATTATTTGACCTTGGCTAAACCACATAACTTTTGTATGCATGGGTTTTGCCATTCATAGTAGAAATGAGTTGATCCCACTTGTGGCTATTCTACACTTGACATGAAGCCTATTGAGACCAGAGAATTTGGCATTGTAAGTTTTAATTTATTAGCATTTAACTGTAAAAAGTCTCACACGGTGGCCAGTGTCTACCTCCTAGTATTGAGGATGAGATCTGCGGAAATCCAGTAGACAGAAAGTACTCAACTAGCCAGTGTCTGGCACATAGTAAGCACTCAATAAATGCCTGCTATTATTAGGCATTCTGTGTCTTGCTTTCCAGCCCACCACACCTGATGGCCCTCGAACTAGCTGTCCTGAGTCACCTGGGGGAGGGAGGGAAGGTGTTACTGCGCTGGTGCATGTCAGTAATGAGCCTTGCACTGAATGTTTCTGGTCTGCTACTTTCCCTGGAGGGTCATGTGAGCCAGAGTGGTATGTGGCCTGCTTTGCAAGTGATTAACATGGTGTAAGCAATCTGCATAGAGAGAAAAAAAAAACCCTCCGCTGGTATTCCATTATTCTATTAGAGTTTCAGAGCTGGGATTAAGTGGACATGATTTCTTCCTATGGGCCATTAATTTTGTTTTATTGCTGGTCTGATGGCCATTACCCTTTTTTGCCAATGCATTCCCCCATTAGGTTTGTACAATTAACAAAATATGTGCTGTTAGGGCTTTGATAGGAAGAGTGGGATGGAAATAAAGGGAAGGGTGCCCCACAGAGGAGGTGGGGGGTGGGGGGTAAGAGAGGCAAGAACTACGGGTGGAGCCTCAGGAGCTGGGAGTAAGTCTCTTGAGCACTAGTCTCAGGCCATTGGCATTCCTGGAAAGCTGCAGAGAGCCCTTCCTGGCTCTTGCCTGAGAATGAAGGAAGCAGAAGGTGGAGCAGTAGGTACAGCATTGGCATTCCAAGCCGTCCTTCTTCAGCTTCTACTTGGTTTCAGCACAGAGGAGAACATACTGGCTACCCGACCTGCCCTACTTTGTCTCCTTAAGTTCAAAACTCCTCCACAAGCAGCAGGAGTTACTCCAGATACCTGGCTCTGTGACAAAAAGAATCCTTCAGTGGTACCTGCTTTCTCTCTAGGCAACACGCAGGAGGCCCTTTGCCCATCTTAGGGGTGACTGATCCCTAATGCCATTTAGTAGACGTTCAGGATTGGAGTGGCTAAGTAGTCTTTTTCTTTTTACCTGAAACCAACATTTTAAAAACTTGAGATTTCCCAAATGTTTCAGTGTTCTCAGAATTCAGAAAAATAATAGATACCAAGTCTTGGAATATTTTTAAAGAAGGGTGAATGTGATCTCATTTTATGTTCCAATAGGATCTCTAGGAGTAGGGAGGAGGTAGGCATATAGGCAAGATAAGGGTGAGTCTGGAGACATAAGACATGGTATGAGCAGAGGGGCTGCCCTGACTGATGGAGGTAGCAGGCTCTCGGTGTTGTCTTTGCACTTCAGAGGACATCTCTAGGGTCAGGGCAACGCACCCTGAAAGTCGGCCTTCAACAGGTTTGACTCTGCAAAGGTTAGGCTAGTCTGCGAGCCACATGACTCAGTATATGTGGGCCTGCTTTCTGGGCTCAGAGAGCAAATCATAGACTTCCACCCACTGTTCAGGGATTCAGAGCACCTCTTCTGTTTAGATTAGTGATTAGGGTTAGGCTACCAGTGCTAAATTCTATAGAGGGCTTCAGATTCATACCTATACTAAAACTACAAGCTCCAGATTAGATGTAGGGACTATGACCCCGGGACCAAATGCAGGCCCTTTGCAACCTGGTGCTCACCCTGCCTGTGACCCCAAAGCCAAGGATGGTGGAAGTAGGATCTGTATCTACCAGACTTAGAGGAAAGTTATCAATGTCCTCAATGCCAATGAGTAAAACCTTCAAGTCCTGTTTATTTAGTGCAAAGTAATGATATGTTTGATCACTCAGCTACTATGTCATATAGAACCTGCTGGCCAGGAGTTACAGTGCTTGGATAGCAATCTCGTAGGGCAAATATAAAGAACTGCAGAATATTATTCAGACAGGTGGAACAGTGTAGGGACTTTACAATAGTGGCACATGGATGTGCCATCTAAAGTCACTAAAGTAAATTAATAGGTATCCTTCACGAACGCTTTGTCCAACTCAGGGTTTCACTAAGTTGCTTCCCTTTTGGAAAGTTTGCTCATATGCTACAGGAGTTTTTCAGAGAAGGTGACCATCTAGGGAAACAGTTGACACCTGAGAAGGGTGTCTCACAGATCTGATCTCAAAGTCTGGCTTGGGCAAGAACAGGAAAGTTTTGGACAGTCAGATGGATACAGATGGCCCAGTCTTCACCCATTTGCCTGTCTTTTTCCCACTCAGTTACTCAGAGTCCCTTTTAGGTACTGAATAATATTGATAATCCTATTAAGTTATTAATATAGTCTAAGTCGTTCAGTAAATGTGGCGTATTATCTCGGTTGTTGTTTCTAGTGTCGTCGTCTTCTTAGAGAGGTGAAAATTGAGACTGAGAGAGACTATGATCAAAAAATTAACAGGACTCAGCTAGAAACCAACATATCTGAAGCCCAAATCTTTGCTCTTAGCCACAATTACAATATGAGACCCTTTAGGAAGAGATTTAGCACTTTCCCTGGAAACTAATCAGGACCATATCAGATGTTGGGGAACTTTGTTTTAAGGATTGCGTAGCCTAACTTCATCATTTTCTAATAAGCAAATTGAGTCATAAAAGTCATTAATGGTTCTCCTTCAAGATCAATCAGTAAGATAATTGCAAAGTCAGAGCATGAATCCACACATCTGGCTGATACCACTTGTTACAGCACTGTCTGTATTGGACCATGGTTGTTTACAACATCATTTCCATTCTTCTATCTTACCTGGGTGTGCCTCACAGCTGGCTGCACAGCTGTCTAAGGATGCGAAGTCAAGTTCTGGAAGTCCTTCTGGGGAAGCTTTCTTCTATTCCTTCTCATTTCTTTTCCAAACAAACCTGATCATCCAACCACTCCCTTTACTTACTATTTTGTATATTCCTTCATATCTATAAATGTGAATGGTCAGTTTCATTTATGATTCCATATCACGTTCAGAGTGAAGAAGATAGCCTGAAATCCTAATTCTTGTCATATTACTGCAGGCTCCATGCCTTTGATGTAGGGTTTCCCTGCTGAGATCACATAGTACTGGCTTTGGAAGGCTTCAACATATCAATCCCATGGATGCATGCGTGATGGGTCTTCCTTTATGCATAGTAAGAAACAAAAGATAAGGACAACATGGAGAAGTTGCATGTGCATAAGTGTGTGTGTGTGTGTGTGTGTGTATGAAAGAGAGAGAGAGAGAGAGAGAGAGAGAGAGAGAGAGAGAGAGAGAGAAATGGAAACATAGGAACAGAATGCCCTCATCCCTAACCCAGATATCTCCAATTGATAACTGCTTGTAAATAAAAATTTAATCTTCTCCAAGGGAGTCTCACTGGGGAAACAAACTACTCTTAAGGGTAGACTGCACGCCCAGCAGTAGATGGCCAACAGAAAATGAAGTCAATGCCATCTTTGAATGTTCCTTGTCTCATAATGTTATTTCAAGACTTTTCCTTTTTTTCTTTCCCTTATTTTTAAAATTTTATCTTATTTTTCTTTTATTTACATATATATATAAATGTTTTCTTCCTTCTTTTTACTCCATGGGTCTTCTGTGCATGTGCGTGTATCACACACACACACACACACACACACACACACACACACACACACACATGCATGTATGTGTGTGTTAGTTTTGTTTTATTTAATTATATTATATTTTATTATTATTCCTTAGAAGCCTGTTTATTTTCTTTTTCTTTTTTAATATATTAAATCCTCTGGAGTTACAGGCTGTTTTGCGAGGCCTGATAGAAGTACTGGGAACAGAACTCCTATCCTCTGGAAAAGCAGAAAGTGTTCTTCACCACTGAGCCACCTCTTCAGCTCCTTTTTTGTTTGTTTTCTAGTGAAAGACAGAGGAGGTAGACAAGAATAAGAGGGGAGGTGGGAAAGAATTGGGAGGAGTGGAGGGAGGAGAAACCATAATCAGTATATAGTATGTGATTTTTAATAGGAGCAGGATTTTCAATAGGAGCAGAGATGGGGGAGCGAGAAATAAATAGAGTTAAGAGGAAAGGAGGAAAGAAAGAAAGTTAGAGACAGAAAGAAACAAAGACACATGAAGAGAAATAGATATCTGAAGACAGAAACAGAGATGACAAATGGAAATGAGGGGGGAAAGAGAGTGACTTGAAATATTTGTGTCAATTCTTGGAGAATGTAACACAATGTGCTTTGATCATGTCCACCCCTCAACCTCTCACATCTCTCTACCTTCACCTCCCCACCACTTTTCTACTTTCCCCATGGAGTTCAGTTTGTATTACCCTACTTCTTTTGGGAGGGAGATCTGCCCTGGAGTGTGGTCATTCTTTCAGGGGTCACACCATTACACAAAGGTGACTCTTCTTCTCCTGGAATCTATCAAATGCCAACAGTTCCTCAGCTAGGAATGGAGTTTCATGTCTCTCTTCCCTTCTCCATGCTTGGATTTTGTCTGGCTGATGCTTGTCTCAGGTCTTGTGCACACTGTCACAATTCCTGTGAGTTCATATATGGAACTGCCCTGTTGTGAAAGGATATGATTTGGATGATATTTTAATCATTCAACTCAACAAATGACCCTTAGTTGTAAGACATTTGCTCTCCTTTTGTAGGTTGGATTGTTATGAGATGATGCTGAAAGATGGCATGATTAACATTTTAACAAGATAAGAATTGTCAGAACTTTTATGACAGCTCAGTGGTTAGGAACACTGGCTGTATGACCATGATGACCTGAGTTAAGATCCCATCACGTGCATAACTCCCAGGCTGTGATCATGCAGGAGCCTGTAACCCCCGTGCTGGGGACGAGGGGGTGGAGACAGGGGATGCTAAGGCTTGCTGACCACTAGCCTAGTCAAAAACACAAGCTCCAGGTTCAGTGGGAAACTCTGCTTCAAAGGAATAAGATTCAGAATGAGAGAAGAAGGTACCTGAAGTTCTCTCCTGGCTTCTGAATTTGTGCATACATGCATACATACACACACATGTGCTATACCCATACACATACCTGTGTACAGAAATTAGAGATGCCATTTTAAACATACTGTCTGTCTCACTCTGTCTCTGTCTGTTTCTGACTCTCTCCCTCTCCTCCCCCTCTCTCAAATGTGTGTGTGTGTGTGTGTGTGTGTGTGTGTGTGTGTGTGTGTGTGTTCTTTTTTTATTTTGCTAATGACTGAAGGCCAAATCTGGGACACCATTCCTTGGCACAGCTTTTCATCTAGTGCAGGAAGCTCCTTTAGGGCTATGAGTCACTGTTTGGAATGAAGCCTTATTCATTCTCAGTGTTTCTCATTATTAGAGAATCCCTTGTTATGCGAAGACTAGCTTCCTCTAGAATCTTTGATTAGTCTTGAGCCTGCCTTCTAGAATAATGTAGTCCCTCTTTTGTGTCCCTCTTTTGCATGTCTACTCTAAGGAAGAGGGGCCAGGCGGCTTTAGGCAATGGTGTCCCAACTCTGTCACCAGTGGGTACTACTAAGAGGGACAAAAGGCAGATACAGGTCCGGTTTCTTCTCCTTTGTCTTCTACCTTCCAGCCTCTTCCTACTGAGAAGATTGCAATAATACCTGGTACTCAGTGAAGGCTTGTTTTCTGTGGGGCACTATTCTAACACACCTTAGGTTGTATGGCACTTCACAATCCTCCCAACCACTCTGAGAACTTGGGATTTAATTAGTCCTATTTTAAAGATGAAAAACTAAGGCACAAAGAGGTTTGGGAACTTACCCACAGACAAGTTTGGATTGAACCGTGTATACCATGATACCAGAGCCTGCCCTTGTGACTGTTAGACTTTTCTCCTCTCTCTTTTACTCATTGATGTAAAGTTCTTAAAATCTGAGGGCATTCCAGCATTCAGAACTAACATGACCAGGTAAGTCCAGGAGGACACCATGGGTGCCTCAACTAAGACACTGTATGGCTATTAAGATCACATTTAACAAGTCTGGCAGCATCCAGAACTTATCCTGAGATTGCACTGAACTCAGATGACCCAAGGTTTTTCTGTTGTTGTTTTTCAAGCTAGTTCAATCCATTCTGGTTCTGCAATTGATTTTTTTAGTATAAGAGCTAGGTTTTGTGTATATATACTTGTCAAATCATTTTCTACAGTTATATTAAGAAAATGGATTTGCATGTGGACATAAAGTATAATTTGATAGTTTCAAGTAATGAGATTGTGGGTAAATTTCCCCGTGACTTTCAAAATTATTTAATTTGTGGTTGTCATGATGTTGGTGTGCAAGAAATAAAAGCTAGTGGTGATGGAGAAATGAACATTCTAGTTTAGAACACCATTTTTATCTTGTTCAATGCTTTACAGCAATCTGGATTCTGCTCTTCTAGCACAGCAGCTTCCCTTCTTGGCTTTGCACCGTGTGCAGATGAAAAGACAGTGATAGCCTCTAAGGTGTTGGTGTCTCGGGTGGACAGACCCAAAGGACAGGGAGAGAACACATTGCCTCATTAAATAGACTCTAGAGTAGTGGTTCTCAACTTCCCTAATCCCATGACCTTTTAATATAGAATAGTAAAATATAAATTATGAATAATAAAGTATTTTAAAAATTGAATAAAATATAAATTCAATAAAAATATAAGTGTAATAAAATAGTAAAATATAAAAATCCTTGTGTTGTGGTGACTCTGAAACATAAAATTATTTTTGTTTCCACTTCATAACTGGAATTTTGCCACTGTTATAAATAGTAATGTAAATATCTGTGTTTTCTGACGGTCTTAGGCGACTACTGTGAAAGGGTTGTTTGACCCCAAAGGAGTCCTGTCTCACTGGTTGGCAATCACTGCTGTGGAGACTCTGTGTTTGTAGTTCTTATAGTGCTCAGTGGAAGTAAGTAAGAAGAATGCGCATTAGAGCCTGCTGCCAACTAAGAGCTGGACTTTGGTTGTTCTTATTGGATTCTGGTCGGAGTGAACATTGCCCTTCGTTCAACATTTCAGCAGATACTTATGGGAATCTAACCAATTTGAGGTGCTCAGCTAAACTCTAGGGATATAAAGACCCGTCAAACATGCTTCCTTTCCCCAGTGACTTAAGGTCTAGTGGCACAGTCTTCTTCATGAGAGACCTGCGTAAGTTATGACCGTGAACATGCAGCCATTAGTAGAGAGCCACAGAAGAGACTTAGCCTAGAGAATCTCCTGGGTAAAGGGGACAATTTATTTCCATGTGCACACCTCACTGTGTTCATGCCTGAGTCTACTGAAATTCCACCTATTCCCAAGACACTTCTCTTATCTTAGTTAAAGGGCAAGTATAGAAGTGAGTGGGAGAGGGCTAACCAAAACTATCTTCAGTAACTCAGGAGTTCTCCTGTCAGACCTGATCTTTCTTGCCTGATACTCAGAGCCCTGGATGCTTCAGAGCACTGTGCATCCTTGGCACTGCTTCTTCCTTAAGAATCCCCCAGGCAGAGAAACCTTAACACTCTCCCAGGGCCTGCCA
>NW_022196906.1:31073163-31078294 GCF_008632895.1 Mastomys coucha | reverse complement strand
TTTTGGCATGTTTTCATGTTGGTTAGCTTTCCAATACTACTACAAAATATCATAGAGAATTCATTTATAAAGAGAAAAGGTTAAATTTGGCTCATAATTGTGGAGGCTCTAGTCCATAGCTGATTAGCCAAATTGCTTCAAGGACACAAGGCACATACGTCCTGGTAGAAGCATATGGCGGTGTGAAATTGCTCACTTTCTGCCAAAGAGCAGAAGGCAGAGCGGGAGAATGGGGGTCATAGAATCCAGTCCAAGGCCTCTCAATGCTCTGAATACCTCCCACGGCTCTAGCTCTCCATGGTCAGAGCATCTAACAGTGCCACTCTGGCAACCAAGCTTTTGACACATAGGCCTTTGGGAGACATTTAGGTCCAAACTCTCCATGCTTGACACCCCCTGCCTCCCACCAGCAGAATCAGACTCATATTCTGTGAAACTTCCCTGAGTGCTTCAAGCCCTGCTAACTTCACCTCATTGTGGAGAGAGTGTGGCAGCCGCTGTCAGAACTTAGTTCTACTTTTGTACAGTGATGTCTTTTCTGGGACTCTTTCATGAGGGCAATTTTACTTTCCCAGTAAGGTGGTGGCAACATTTTAAACACAGGACCTATTCCTGGGTATTTGATGCATCTAGATCATGGGGTAGACACCTGATAAATGTATGCTTCTGTTTTTTTTTTTAAAGTCTTACCCAATAAAGAAAAGAAAAATAGGCCTTTTATTATTCTAAATCGTCTTTATCATTCTTTTTCATGCAGTTTTCTTTCTACCTCCTGTGGACTTTTCATCTTAAGTTCCTCCTATTTGGGAAAGGGAAATGATATAATTATATTATAGTCTCAAAACTTTTAAAAATGAAAAAAGTTCTTCCAGTTGCAAGACTTCTCATCATGAACAATGGAGTGGTTTTGTTTGCTTGCGTTGTGCAGGAGTCCCTGCCCACACTTCAGCCTCTCAGCTCTCAGCTCTGTCCCCTTGCATAGGATCTCTCACCAGGTAGAAAGTTCCAGTCTGTGGTTATTGCTTTGGACAGCTTGGGGGCACGCAACCACCAAGAAGTTTTTTTGTTTGTTTATTTTTGTTTTTGTTTGTTTTGTTTTGTTTTGTTTTGTTTTTCCTTTCTGGGATTTTTGTAGGGAAGGGGCTGAAGAATCAGAAGAAATGAGATGTGGTGGAGGAGAGTGTGGTCCTGTCTGCTCTGACTCACTTAGAGAAGACAGTACTCACTGTGTACCTGAAATCTTTTCTAGGAAGCTTTCCCCTCAGCACTGTGAACATGGGGCTACCTGCCCCAGCTTTGCTGTTACGCAGGTTCATCCCTGGATCTACCCCATGCCCACCCTGCTTCTTAACCTGAGAATTTTGCTCTGTCTATAAAGATGTTTCCTTTTCTTGGCAGGTGAAACCTGAAACAAGACTTTAAGGGTTTCTGGTCCTCCATGCTGCTCGATAGAAAAGAAGCACTGAACTGTAAGTAACTTTGTTTGGCATTTCCATGCTTACCCCATAAGGTTATGGGTTCAGGACCAGCCCCAAGCCTGATCATTAACTGCCACCCACTGCAGAAGAGACACACTGAACAGTGAACTAGTCACAATGTAAAAAACGGTGGGACTGTAATTAGATTGAGTCTGAATGTGACGAGGCTCTGCAATATGACATGCTACTTAATTAGACTGTACTGGCTGGACATAAAGGTAGACTTGATATGTTACATGTGTCATGAATGCCAGGGAAGGGAGGGATTGGTTTGCAAGGCCAAGGTAATCCTTGGCCACAACGGTCCATCAGTGGTTTGAGCAGGGGTGCAGAGAAAGAAAGAAGGACTGGATGACATCGGGCCCCAATCTGGGCCATGTTCATAGCCTATGCTTTCTTTTGTATTTGGTTATTTCTGTGGATGTACAAAGGAGGGGAAAAGAAACACTGCTAATAATTTCTTCCTTCAGCACTGTAATGGCTCTACCTCATTTGAGACTGTTGGGTTCAGTGTGGTCCCCCCTCCCACTCCCCAACATACCTGGCATCAGTGTGCCCACCTGTAGGACCTGGCCCAAGTTCAGGGTCCTCTGCATAGTACTTCTTCGTAACTCCAGCTCTATGTGACCTCTCTCTTCTGGTATTCTGTGGAACTGCTCCTCTGCCCACTCCTCTGGCTTGTGCTCCCTCCAGCGGGGCGTGAGGTCCAGTGGGGCAGGTCTGGGACTCACCTTCTTCCTAGTTGATAAGTGTTAGCAAGTGACCGGGTTACCCTGGGCCAGCGTAAAGACATCTCTTTTTTGCTTCAGGGGTTACCTGAGGCTTGAGGAACTACTGCTGCGACTTTGATAGTACATTGGCTTTCAACCAGTTCATGGAATTATAAATGATTAACCGTTATCAGTGCACATCTTCACCTCTGTGTAAAAATAGATTGACTGTAATGAGTGTTTGAATAAATCATAAGAATGGCCGCCTTGCGATCGGCTAACATCCTGCCGATGGCTGCCCGGTGAGTGAGCAGGGCGCCGGTCCTCTGCCTAATGGCCTGCAATTCAGTGCTGGTTGCCTGAGTGAGTGATTGACGGGCCTCGGCTCCCAGGGCACCTCCTCTCAAGCCTTGGCTTTGGAGTGGTAGAATCCCCAGGCTGAAGGTGTGGGGAAGGGTGCCTTTGTCCATCCTGTTCCAGGAAAGCCTGCCTTGAACCAAGGATAAGGGTGTGGGTGCGAGTGTGGGTTGGAGGAGCTGGATAATGACCTCTGTGAGAATCAATGTTTCCTCGCAGCGGAGGTGACTGGGACTTCATAAGTCAAGACATGTATAAGGAACAAGCTGAGCGTGAACTTTGATGAGAGCTGAGAGTGGAAGAGAAATTGGTCTGTATCTTCCCCCCTTTCCCTCTTACCTACAGTGAGAACCCAAGATCAGACCCAGGACTCTTGGATGCGCAGCCCTTAAAGGTTTTTCAGGTAGTAGTTGCCAGAGCCACTTCAGGTATGAGGATCCTGCTCTTTGAAGTGGGAGGCAGAAGAGGAGAGACAGCAGGCTCAGAGTGACAGGGACAAGATCAAGAGGAAAGAGACAGAAAGTCTGAAGTTTCAGAGGGAATTCAGGGGAATCCAGTGATTGATGCTGAGTTTTCTGGAAACAACACACAGTGGCGTTTAATTCTAGCCACGTCTTATTAGGCTGTGTAACAAACTGACCTGCAACACACAGGAGATGAGTACTCATTCTATGCTTGTATTTTCTGAGTCAGGAATTTATATAGGGTATGCTGAGGGCAGCTTGTCTCTGTCTTCTGGGTATGGGATTTCAGTTAATGGTAGATTCACCCTAGGCTTATTCACTCAAAATTCTGGGCTTTGATTCTAGCTCTTGACTGAGACCTGTCAGTCAGAACTTCATGGCCTTTCCGGGTGGTCTGGGCTTCCTTACAACATGACTGCCAAACTCTAAGGGCAAGCAGCCTGAGGGAGAGCAGAAGTCATGGGGAAGCTTTATTGCCTTTCCTAAGTTGCTCCATAAAGTCAAGGAGCACCAGCCAAACTTCATTCTGTCCATCAGAACAGGTGCAAAGATCCACAGTGCTCACTGCCTCTCAACAGTATCGACATCCCCCTAAAAGAAGAGCCAAGTGTGGTGGCTGCATGGTGGTGGTGGTGGCGGTGGTGGTGTGGTGGTGCTGATGCTGGTGGCGTTGGTGGGATGGTGGTAGTGACGGGGTATGTGAGTGTGTGTGTGTGTGTGTGTGTGTGTGTGTGTGTGTGAGTGTGTGTGTGAGTGTATGTGTGTGTATGTGTGTGTATGTGAGTGTATGTGAGTGTGTGAGTGTGCGTGTATGTGAGTGTGTGTGTATGTGAGTGTGTATGTGTGTGAGTGTGTGTGTATGTGAGTGTGTGTGTGAGTGTGTGTGAGTGTGCGTGTGTGTGAGTGTGTGTGTGTTGTGTATGTGTGTGTGTGAATGTGCGTGTGTGTGAGTGTGTTGTGTAGGTGAGTGTGTGTGTGAATGTGCGTGTGTGTGTGAGTGTGTTGTGCATGTGAGTGTGAGTGTGTGTATGAGTGTGTGTGTGAGTGTGTGTGTGTATGTGAGTGTGTGTGTGAGTGTACGTGTGTGTGTGAGTATCTGTGTGAGTGTGTTGTGAATGTGCGTGTGTGTGTGTGTGTGTGAGTGTGTGTGTGTATAAGTGTGTGTGTGTGTGTGTGTGTGTGTGTGTGTGTGTTTTAAAATTTTTAAATCATCCCTTCGTATTTGCAGGGAATGATTCTGGACCCCTAGCAGAGCCAAAATATGAAGATGTAGATACAGATACGGCAGGCATAGTATTTACAAATAGCCTATGCAATCCTCCCACATACTTGAAATCATCTTTAGATTATTTATAAGACAATGTAAATGGTGTATAAATAGTTGCCAATACTATGTTGCTTATGAAATAAACAACAAGAAACAAAAAAATGCTTGTACTTACTTCTTCCATACAGATACTTTATTTATCAAATATTTCCCATCTGTGATTAATCAAATCTGTAATATAACCCATAGATATGGAAGCCGTTGTATGCTGTTGTTCTCATCTTTGGAGACTACAACCTACTGGAGCTGCTATTGGCCCGGTACAATTGACCTTACCTATTTCCTCAGAACAATTGAAATTGACCCTTCCTGGGGGAACAACGCGTTCTGTACAGTCTGGAGAATGATCTATGATCGCTGTACTTTCAGTTTTGAATGAACGAGTTTATTAAGTAGATGACAAACAAAAGATAAAAGAATAAATAGTGAGTAGCCATGGAAGCTGCAGACAGTGAGAATATTATCAGATCAGGTGGTAGAGATATCGGAATCTCCCGATTGAGAGCACAGACAGACAGAAGGTAGTATCATCAAATCAGGGCTTACAGACATCTAGTAGAAACTGGGCAAGCCCCATTGAGGCAGCCAGCTGGAGCTCACAACTGAGAGAGTCCTGTACAGAGCAGAGTCCCCTCAAGTGAGACTTCAAATAAAAGACCAAATAAAAAATTGTTCTTATTTTGGGCTTGTGCCACAGTAAGAGCCAAGATTTTAAACTCTACTAAACACAAAACAAACAAAAAGATTTTATATACTCATGTTCATTTAAGAAAATACTAGTAGTGATGTATTATT
>NW_022196906.1:31022833-31072283 GCF_008632895.1 Mastomys coucha | reverse complement strand
TCTCTGCCCATCTCCTGCTATTCGCCACGCCTCCAACCGGGTTCTAGTTACATTCGAAAGCTCCACCCGCACAGAGTAACAAGGAAGTCGCTGATTGGACTATCACACGGATGTATTTTGTGGGGAGTGGTTTATGCCCCAGGTAGTTTACCTTTTGGGGGAACAAAGGAGCAGCATTAAATTCAAGGTGGCTGAAAAAAAAAAAAGATCAAATAACAGCCGGAAAGTGACATCATCAAATCTGTTACACTTACAGTCATCTAGAAGAACCAACTAGGGAAGTGGAGGCAGTAGCTGAAGTCCCCAGTTGCAGTTTCCATCTATGGGTTAACTGCAAAGCTGAATTTCTGGGCTCCTGTTCCCACTGGAGGCATTTTTTACATTATGGGATGAACAGTAGTAACCTTGGTTGGAAATGGTTTCCCTACAGGCTCTTCTGTTTTGACACACTTAGCTGCTTACTGGTTGGCATTTTTGGTTTGTTTGTTTGTTTGTTTGTTTGTTTCCTTTATGTCACAGAACCCGAAGGCTGGCCTGACTCAGGACTTATGTTCAGAGGACAAAAGCATGTTTAGATCTGAAGTGGACTGAGGGGCAACCTTGCTTCTAGAGTCAGCATCTCAGGGCGCATAAACAACACATGACAATTTACCAGCATAACATACATTACACCCTGGAAAGAAAGCTTAGCCTTGGAAACCCTTTAAAGCCAAACTCAGCCTCTTCCCAGGCAGGCTGTGGTAGTATTAGCAGGTCCTGTGCTGAGAGAAACTGTGATGTCATGGTCCGTACCAGGGAGAATAAGTCCAGTATGTAATCTTAAATCTAGAGGAGTCTAGACCTGTAAATAAGGACTCTGCCAGCCTGGACCCTCTGCTCACACAAAGGCTTCCCACATCTCCATTGTCACAGCTGTCAAGGTTGGGGTAGGTTCCAGGTAAATCTCAGAGTTTAAGAAACTATGAGGGAATGAGAGAGCTGGACAGTGTTGGCACACGCCTTTAATCCTAGCACTTGGGAGGCAGAGGCAGGTGAATTTCTGAGTTCAAGGCCAACCTGGTCTATAGAGTGAGTTCTAGGACAACCAGGACTATACAGAGAAATTCTGTCTTGGAAAAAAAAAGCGCTGGGGGGGGCAGTTGAGGAATTCTGCACACCAACCTCTCTTTGATCTCTGATCTCTCCAACTTCTCTGCTAGTCTCTTTTCCTCGATCACACACTCTGGTCTGGGAGCCTCACTCTTAAGGGACTATCTCATCTCCTTTCCCATGCCTGATAAAGATGCTGCAAAATTTTGAAGAGAATCTGGATGCTCTGCTTCTTAATTGTGACTTAAGAGATAAAAACAAATCCCAAGTCACCAAAGAGTAGAAACAGATCTAGGCCATCTTACAAGGGCTGAGCCTTGGGAATGGCTAGTACCAGGAGCCAGGCAGAGAAGAGGGCTGCACGGGGGAAAGGCTTTCTTCCTTATGAAGTAAAATTTAATATTAGTAAGCAGTGCTTGCTGAGTGCTTGCTGGACACTGTGCTAAGCCCCGGGGATGCATTTTCTCACTTCACCCTGTCTTATGGGATTCTGTTATTAGCTCTGTATGTACAAAGAAGAGAAGGCCCAGAGGACAATGGAAGTACCACAGGAAGGAAGTCTATGGAACCGTTGAAATTCAACTTAGAACTATCATTAAGACTTGAACTACTTCATTATTTGGTCAGTGTATAGTATATGCATATATAGACAATCACTGAATTCCCTTTACTGTGTATAATTATTATGTTAACAAAATATAATTTAAAAGAATCTAATTTAATAATAAAATCTAATTTAAAAGGAAGAGCTCAGGGCCAACCTGGTCTACAGAACGAGTTCGAAGATAGCCAGGGGTCTCAGAACCCCTCTCCTCTCCAAAGGAGCCTGAGTTTATTCTCCTCTAACAGTGAAATGTCTGATGACATCATCTCCAGTGTTACCTTTAGCACTCAGATTCTGAGCACAGAGTTTGGGACTTGCTTAGGCAGAGTTAAAGTGGGCCTGCTTATGAAGATGATTTGGCATAGAAGTATGGAATAATTTCCTCTTTTTTATTCTCTCATGAAATTTAGGTCAGGAAACCTGTTAAATTTGAGCAGCTAAAGGTATCACATTGTATCCATTTCCTAGAACCACTATGAGGAAAACCAGCTCTGAATACTCATCCCTGGCACACAGTGCTCAATGGTGATTTTGCCATTCATTTATCCAGTAAATTAAAAAAAAAGAAAAGAAGAAGAAAGACTAGAAAGAAAGAAGCTAGGGAGAAAGATCACTCCTTTCTGTTGCTTTGGTGAGATTGTCAAGAATCTTGCCTTTAACTGTACTTGCCATAAAGTTCACTCATAAACTATTGATATTTTAATAATACACATTAGCATCTTGCCCTTTGACAAATGAATATTGAATGAGCAATAAAGAGGCAAAAGAGTATCCAGGTACACTGCTTCAGAGAAGCCAGAGTGCTGGGTGGGTGTCCAAGGCAGCACTGCACTTCCAGGCCTTAAGACTCACCCTTCTCTCCAAGGACTCTCAAAGGAGGCTCTTGAGAGAACTCAGACTCCATCCAGAGCAGCCCAGTCAGGGCCAGGTTTTTGTACACCCTCGTTCTCTTCCCCTCAGCTGGGAAAGAGAAAAGGTTAACAAAGAGCTGATAGGAATTGATTTTAATCCTTTGTGAAGTACCTGGCTCTGGCTCGGGCCTCACATTGGTTTTGCTTAAAGGTGCAGTTTCACCTTACACTTTGTTCTCCGGAATCACAAGTCTGCAGCAAACTGGGCACAGCAGTGCACACTTTTAGTCTCAGTCACTGAGACAGAAGCAGGCAGATCTCTGTGTTTCTGTGGCCAGTCTGGCCTGCATTGCTAGTTCCAGGCCAGCGATGCTAACATACAGAGACCCCCCCAAATTAAAAAATAATAATAATAATAATAAATCTCAGCCAAGACAAGTACAATCTACAAAGCATGAGACAATGAGTCTCCTTGTTATACCAGGGGTGTGTGTGTGTGTGTGTGTGTGTGTGTGTGTGTGTGTGTAGAGGGATGTTATGGGTAGTGTGCTGATGAAGCTTATAAGAGAGTTCCCTGCCTGGTCCTCTCAGCATCTGCTTCCAGCCCTACTGTCTCGGCCTCCCATGTCTGATGGCCTTCTGTGGACTGATGTGTACAGAGAGCAGGGATGGGCTCTGCCTAGGTCCAGCTTAATTGGTGTGATTTAATGGCGTTTTTGGCAGATTCAGATTTATATGGCTTTCTGAGCTGCAAATCTGCTTTCTAAATGTAGAATTTTTGTGGAGTGGTAAAAAATAATGGCTGTTCTGTGATTCCTGCCTCCCAAGCTAGGAGATTGCAATTTACATTATGCAAATAGACATTATGCAATCAAGGCACTTTAGCGGGAATCTGGCAGCAGAGAGGCCGCTGATGAGATGCCGAGGTCTGCAGCCCTAACCGGAGGGGCCCAGGGAAGAGCAGAGATGAAGTGGAGAGGAGATGGGCTGGGCAGGCAGAGGAGGAGGCCAGAGAGTCTGTTCCCCAGGTCCGCGGAGGCAGAGTGGAGCCTGCCCGGAGATGAACGCAACTCGGGAGCTGCCAAAGCGACTCTCTCAATTAATGGCTTTGTTTAATCATACCCCCTGTCCAGAAGAGTATTGTCTTACGGATAATTTCGTTTGCCTAACGAGATTTTGCTAATTAAATCTCCTTTCAGTTGGTGTGACTATGCCTGCAGGAGAGGGGGCTATTTGGAGTCTTCTCCATAAACCTTTTTGGAGAGGGGCTTGGAAATAGAATTGGGGGAGGGAAAGGAAAAGACAAGGGAAGGAGACCCTGTCCTGCTGGGAGCAGCTTTGAACCAGGTTTGGAAACTCCCGCCTCACTCTTTCCCTTACCTACAGAAATGCAGTTGCTCACAAATGGGGCACCCCGCAGAAGGGCTTTGCTCTTAACTTCTCCACTTCATCTGACATCTTCACCAATGTAATAGCCACTCTGAACTTCTTCCCAAATCCTCAGGGAGAACTGTGAACCTCGGAAGGAGGTTTCCAAGGACTTCCAAGTGCTCTTCCCTGTAGGTGCTGGTCTGGGCTGGTTGTGGGACCTCTCCTGCGGCCTTCAGTTCGTCAGCCAGTCTGTCTCTTCAAAAAGAAAAAAAAAACGTCCTCCTAAATTGGCCACTTCTCAAGGGATAATTAATTATATGAATCGAAGAGGAGACCTCCTTGTCAGACTCATTTATCATCAGAGCTGGTCAAGGAGAGACTTTATGTAGAGGAGGCCAGCACTGTGCCCCCATAGCTGGAGCACAATTAGTACTGTGTATAGAGCAGTCTCTCCTATCTGTTCCTTGGCTTTCCCAGCTTCAGTTCTCTGCTGTTGACCACCAGCCAAAATATCACCCAGAAAATTCCCATAAGTTTTGAATGACTTTCTATTGTAGTATGTGGTAATAATCTGTAATAGAATTATAATTATTCTATTTTTATTTAGCTATTGTTAATCTCTTTCTTGATTTATGAATTGCACACTACCATATATGTATATGTAGAACACACATATATATATACACGCACACATATACACACACACACATATATATACATATATATATTTATGAGAAAGAGAGAGAGTATTTAGCACCTTTCATGGCTTCATGGCTTTAGATAGCCACTGAGAGTCATGGAATCTCTTTCTTGTGGGTAAGGCAGGGCTACTGTATGTGACCATGTAACGCCTGTTCTGAACCACTTCTAGGCTTTTCACTAATAACTGCCTGAGGGTCCGCTACCTTGGCCTGGCTGGCCATGTTCTGCTTTTCCAGCTTCTTCTCCCCACCACACCACCACCCGCCCTTCCTGCCTGTCCACAGACCCCCCAGGCATGGCGTATTCCTGCCATGAGGCCCCAGGTAGCTGACCCATGCAGTTCCTCCTGCCCTTCCTGCCTGTCCACAGACCCCCCAGGCATGGCATATTCCTGCCACGAGGTCCCAGGTAGCTGACCCATGCAGTTCCTCCTGCCCTTCCTGCCTGTCCACAGACCCCCCAGGCATGGCGTATTCCTGCCATGAGGCCCCAGGTAGCTGACCCATGCAGTTCCTCCCAGTGCTCTGTGCTTTTCCGCCTGGCTGCTTTGGCACTTGCTGCTTCTTTCTCTGTGTGGGATTTCTTTATCCAGGGCTGCTCCTGCTGTAGCAGTTCCTCTGTGGCTGCGTCCTCTGGGTCTTGCCTGCTTCCACCTCTCTGCTCTGTCTGCTCTCCTGTCTTTCCCTGTAGGTAACCGCAGGACCTCATACATTACTCACATTAAGCACTAAATCTCATGCTTCCTTAACCCTAGTTTCTGCAGCCATGCCTGGCTGGAACGGCAAGGTGAGTTGATTGAGAGGAGAGGTGTGATGGATGAGTAAACCCCAGCAGCAGGAAACAGATGGTGGAGGTCACCTGTCCCTCAGCACCTTTATGTCACAGGTCAAATGGTGCTTTCTTCTGCGTCCTGTTCTGAGCGCTGGCCCTTGTGCTGGAGGTGCCAACGCCCCATTTCACACATGTTCACATGAGCCCTGTAACGTGCAGATCACTTCAGCTGAGCAATCTGCAGCTCCTCTGTCCTCTTTAAGGGGTAGGCTCATGGTGGC
This sequence comes from Mastomys coucha, assembly GCF_008632895.1. Lineage (NCBI taxonomy): Eukaryota > Metazoa > Chordata > Mammalia > Rodentia > Muridae > Mastomys > Mastomys coucha. The sequence continues at coordinate 31,066,614 of NW_022196906.1, read as the reverse complement.
ACCAGCAGGAGCCATCCATGAGGGAGGTGAAGGCCCCTGTGCTTTCTCATCACCTCACTCCAGCTGCCTATCACCCACTCACTCAGCCACCCTGCCTCACTGAACACCGCCTCGGAAGTGTGGACTCTGCCACTCCTGAGAACACTAGTGCTCAGACATGTGCAGGCTATGCCTATGGGCTCTGTCTATGCATGCTGGTACTTCTGGGAGCACAGGGCCCAAGGCGTATTCTTGTCTGCTGCTTTGGACTGTTTTGGACTATTGACCCACCAGGAATTGTCCTTTTGGAATTAAAAGTCCATTCCGTGCTAGGTAGGGTTAGCCTGGGAAAACTGGCTCAGATCTTCATGTGTGGTAAATGTGAACGAGAGCAGGTGTGTGTGTGGTTTTTTTTTTTTTTTTTTTTTTTTTTTTTTTTTTTTTTTTTTTAGTTCCTGGGTTTTGGTGCTTGTTGCCTTTTGCTCCAGAGATATCTCTGGGAGGCTGTCTCTTTATTTAGGGTTGCATTTAGCTGGACTTCCTGACTCTGCTGGGTCTGTAGTGCTTCTGGGTACTGGGTAAGTGTGCCAGTGGAGGTTTGAATCTGTGTGCACTTAGGTGTCAGGTAGGCTAGGTTTGAGTCCTGTTTCTGTTGCGCTCTTAGCTGGGCTCTTGAGATTTGATTCTCTCATCCAGAAAGCAAGAATAATCAAACTCCCCCATTCTGTCTTCCTGGAAGGCCGTGTAAAGGAATGTAAGAGACATGCGAAAGTGTTTTATAAACTATAAACCACTGCAGAAGTATGAGAGGTTATTATTTGAATGGTTATTACACTTGAACTGATCATTGTGTTTGAAAATTAGGGATTCTGTTTTCAGGGATATAGAATCATCCAAGCCTGGTTTGAACTCTGAGACACAGAGCAAGGATTAGAACCAATGGCAGACTTTCCTGGGCTGAGGCCCCACCCAGAGACCTCTGCTGCCTCCCCTGCAGTAGACTGTAACTAAGGTGTGAGGAGGCTGGCCAGAGCAGCGCATCTTCGCTATGCACAAGTCCCCTAGATGAGTTCAAGGCCATTTTTGTATTTGTTTTCAGAGTCTCTGCCATTGCCAAGACTTCTACCCAGCCCTGCCTTAGCTAGCAACATTCTCTCTGCCAGGAAGGAATGTTTTCTCATTTCACCCACTGGCCTTTGTGTGTGTTCGAGAGTCATGTGAGCGCACATACATATGTATCCATACATGCATAGAAGATAGAAGTTGATATCAGCTTCCTCAAGTGCTTCTCCACTTTATTTCTTAGGACGAGGTCTCTCACTGAGCCTGGAGCTCACGGATTGGCTACACTGGCTGCTCATCAAGCTCTAGGGAATCCTCCTGTCTTCATTTCTCCAGTGCACTTGCAACTTAGCTTTCTTGTGGGTTCTTGGGATTCGAACTTGGGTCCTTAAGAGTTCAGGTCCCCATGCAAACACTTTACTGAGTGATCTCTCTTGCTCTCCACTGGTCTTCTGACCTACTCATGCCAAACTGCTAGCCCTTCTCTGGCTCCCCAAGTTATCAGGTTTATCCACCTCCCTAAAGCAGTTTCCACAGTGGTCCTGGGTCTGTGAATGTCAGCCTCCCATGCCACAGTGTACAATAAGCCAAATCCCATTCAGGTGACCATTACCTCAGCTAGCTGGAGCCTCCAGCTTGTAGGTGTGCTGTGTGGATGGGGAGCATCTGGCTACTGCTGACCCCTACAGGTAAGCAGGTGCCCACCTGTGAAGGAAGGTGCTGCTCCCCTTACCCCTGGCCTTCTAGATTGTCTTAGCAGAGTGGGTCCCAGCTGGGGGAGGGTCTGCCGGTAGGGATTCCAGAGACCTGGTTCCCTAGCCTTCTCCTTGGTTCAAGGCTTCATGTCTTCCCTGTGTTCTGGGCCTCTCCCCCAGACCCTCCTACTCCCAGCCCCAGGCAGCCTCTCCAAAGTGCCAGGGGGCTGGGAGGCTTTTCATTACCAAATGCACTGAACCTATTTGTGAGTGTTTTGCAAAGTGTTTAATCCAAGGTGTTCCCTCAATTAAATTAGTGCAAACATCTGTGTCCCACATCCACCTCCATTTGCATTCTGTGCCATTTATTACAGCAGGAAATTGGAAGGCACCTTAGGAATACTTAGGACTGAATTAGGCTGGGCTGGGGGAGGCGTCAGGGGGAGGGCCTAGTGCCTGTGAGGTTGGCCCACAAGACAGATCCCTTTCCAGGCTGAACCAAGTCACTTTCTAGTGCAGGAGAACCTCCTTCTGTGATGATGACCAGATCTCCCGGGGGAGACTGGGGAGTTTAATTAATGCCCCTGGTCCCTACCTTAGGCCAAATGCCTGCAGAAACAGGGAGGGCTCACTGCTGTCACTTTTAATTTTAAACCTGATTAAAAAAACAAACAACCTAAAACAAACAAACAAACAAACAAACAATAAACCCAAAAAAACTAAAGGGCTGAGAGAGTTGGCTCTGAGCACTTATTCTTGTGAGGGACCGAAATTTAGTTCCCAGTACCCACATGGAGGCTCACCTCAGGCACCAGGCATGCTTGTGGTACACAGGGAAAGTACTCATATGAATAAAAGAAATCTACAAATAGTCACCCAGCTGGGTCTGTCCTGAGGAATTCTTCCCTGTTGGAAGGTAGAGTTTTCTATCATGAAACTGTTTAGCCTTGGCAACTACTTGGGTGTGGGCAAAAGCATCTCAAGTCTTATACCATGAAATTCCCATCACTATTAAATATGTCAGGTACTTTTGGAGTTCTATTATCTTTCTATTCTAGGAAGAGTGGCAGGATTACCTGTACTATGAAAGACCCTGAAAGCCCAGGGTCTGGTGTAACTTTCCCTCCCGCCCCGAGACCAGCCTCAGAAAGGGCAGCCATAGGCCCATGGGACCAAGGCTAGAAAGTGGAGCAGACACTAACGCCTGAAAGTTTCCATGACTCCAAAAGCTGTTCTCTACTGTTCTCAGGATGTCTTTCTCAAATGAAGCTGTTGAAATTGGCTTTGAATTGAGACACTTGCTATTTCTCCTAACTCCTTGACCTACCTACCTGGCCTGGTTTATTGAAGCCCTGTCTGCCCTTAGGAAGGCTTAACTTAGGACTTTCCAAGGACCTGTGAGGGCAGCACTAGCTTGTAGCCAGATAGCCAGAGGAAACCCTGGGTGTTGGGGGAGAGAGGGGAGAGAGAGAGAGAGAGAGAGACAGAGAGAGAGAGAGAGAGAGACAGAGAGACAGAGAGACAGAGAGACAGAGAGACAGAGACAGAGACAGAGAGACAGAGAGACAGAGACAGACAGAGACAGACAGAGAGACAGAAAGACAGAGAGAGACAGACAGAGAGACAGAGACAAAGACAGACACACACATACATACACACACACACACACACAGAGAGAGAGAGAGAGAGAGAGAGAGAGAGAGAGAGAGAGAGAGAGAGAGAGAAAGGAATGAGGAACCTGGGGACAAGGAAGAGGCTTATGGGCCTCTTAAGAGATCTTAGAGGTCCCTGAATTTCTCAGCACAGAGTGGGGAAAGAGTAAAAGAGGCAATCTCTTGACTGGATGCATAAGAAAGGGACCAAAGTGTAACCCTGGGCTCCTAGGTCCCAAGAAGGGCTCAGTACCAGGGTCTGAGAGGTCTGGTGCAGGGGAGCAGGGAATAGGGTGGATGTGCAAAATGTAATTTCAGTCTGGACAAGGAACGCATGTTGGAGTTATTCCTGTAGAGAAGGATCCTTCTTAGCCTACCTTCACATGCAACCTTCCAGGGTTCAGGGAACAGCTAACAAGTTTACCCTGTTCCCTGTAGGGAAAGGTCCTGAGGTTTCATATCCAGACCTTTGGTGCTAGCAGAACAGCCAAGGGTGTACCCCAGTCTAGGCTAGTCACTTACTAATAACAATCACACCTTCCCCAGGTTGCCCTGTCATCAGAAGGAGGGCGGGCTCACTGCAGGAGCAATGAGTTCCAGATTAAAATCCTGCTGCTCGCTTTCCCTTCTCATCAGATAGAACATTGTCTTAGCCTTGGTTTCCCAACTGATTGAAGAGTAATGATAACCTCTGAAAGGCATGGTTGGCTCCAGTTAGAGGTTTAGGAAGTTTTCCACCTTCTCTTCTTAGACCTGGAGCCTCAATTCTGGGAACCAGGAGTGTGTGGAGATGAGAGTGGCCACCCTGCTTCAGCTCCCCATCCCCTCCTCTTCTTTCTCCTCTTTCTCATCAAAGGACTTTAATAAATGCACCTCAGCATGTGGCAGTGCCTGGGGCTTTATAAGAATGAGTTGCTTATCCCAGCTCTTACTTCAAGAAATGGCACTTTCCAATCAAAACACATTTACTAAGCATTGTCTGTGTGTAGTACTCAGCTCTGGGTCCAGTGAGTCACCCTGAGAATGGCCACAGCCTCCTCTAATCTCCTCCCAGAAGCCAACAGTCCATACTTTGTTTGCAGCTGCCAGACCCCAGAGGGTTTTAGGCTTCCGCGTCTTTGTTGACACGGTCCTTTGCCTACAGTGTTTTCCATCCCTTCCTTTGACTGGCGAGAACTCAGGTTTTCTGTGGCAAAGGCCCAGATTACACTGGGCACCCTTCTATGATATCGTTACAATGGACTTCAGTGCCTCGGCTCCTCTCCAGTAGATGAGGATACTCACACCTTATTAAAAAGTGCACACACACCCCCATCACCTTGGTACCCAATACATGCTTGTTTTGTTGGGCAACTTCTGAGGTCTCCACTGTGTTGGATGAGAGGCTGAGTAGCACCCTGGGTCTCTAGTTTTCAGAGTGTTGGTTCAGAGAGCCTTTCCTAGCCTCTTTTGTTTGCTTCTTCTTATTTGCTTTCTCCTACCCAGCTTCAGAATATGGGATCTCCAGATGGATGCAGGATCGGCACAGATGATTGGCCCCAGAGGATAGCGTCCCTTTACCTTGACCAGAAGGCTTTCTTTTTCCATCCACACGGCCAAAGCCCACTCATCTTCCTAGTCCTGTTGTCATCTCTTCCGGAGAGTTTTAGATGCTTCTGGAAAAAGTCCAACATTCCCTTCCTAGCCCCTGGTCTGAAACTCCTGGCACTGGCCAGGGTAGCTGCATCCCAGGTAGCATATGCTTGCCCTTTCACACAGAGGGCCATGGCTGGTGGCTGATACTGCTGGCCCTTGCTCCACTTGGTGTGGCTCCTGGCACGTTCTGTTTGATGATGCCCGTTTACCTAGTGGAAGAATAAGCAAGACCATTACTCCTGGTTTATCTAAAAGGGAGGCCTCCAGGTTCTTTTCTCATCCGTGGCTTTGAATTTTCTTCTCCAAGGTTCTGATGGACCCGGAGACATGTTAGTCTTAAGGCAGGAAGCCAGATGTTATGGCCTGAAGGAGAAAAATCCAGGGTTGAATTCTGCTTGATATTCAGAGCAGACTAAAATGACCTTTGTGTATGTGTTCCATGAATCACATCCAATATTGGCAGTGTGTGTTTCATATACATGTGTACTTATACCCATGTACATAGATAGCTATGTGTATGTTTATTTGTGTCTTATCTTGAGAGTATATTAAATATTTACTGATAGAGTGTAGTAATGTCAGAGGACCGTGGACTTGAACCATTGAGCCACTGGTTAGGAGAGGAGACCAAAGCCAATGCCTTCTAGTGTGGCCTTACCTCATGTCTAAAACCTTAGAGTCTAAATATTTATTTATTTATTTTTTATTTATTTATTTATTTATTTATTTATTTATTTATTTATAAACAAGGCCTCTCTCTATATATATAGCCCTGACTAGCCTAGAGCTCACTATGTGACCAGGAAGGCCTCAGATTCACAGAGATCTGACTTGCCTCTGCTTTCCAAGCACAGGGACTAAAGGTGTCTGCTCCCGTTGCCTGCCTTACAACCTGAATATTACATGTTCTTTAAGGAAAGGAAGCTGGGGCAGGGCATCCTCTCCAGAGCCTGGCACATGGCAGGCACTCACAGACAAGTATGGCTGAAATAATATTGACTAGAATTGATTCTGACTATTAGATAATCTTGGGAAGCTTCAAAATCTGATTTTAGCCTAATCCTCTGTGGTGTATTTGTAAACAGTATATTTGTAAATCAGTTGGGAACTGTCATGAAGCATAAATAAACAATGGGATATACTTTTATTGTCCCTGTCCCTGGGAAGTCTCACAAGGTCACAGATTTGAGATCTTGGGTCTCAAGTCTTACTTCTATCCTTTGGTTTTTTTCAACCAAACAAGACATTTTCCTGATGTAAACTTTCAAAAAGGTTCAGAAACCATAATGCACAGAGTCATGAGCTGTGCGTACACATCAGCCAATATCAGCCTGTTTGGCCAGTCCCAGGCAGCCCTTTTTCTCTGCAAATGCTCTAAGATTCCATCTTTTGGGAAGAGCCAGCCTTCTCTGACAAATGCCAGCATTCAATAGGAGCGACATTGGGCAGAGCTGGGCAGAGCACCCCTCCATTCCAACAAACTGGGGAACCTGTACTCCCTGCAGGAAGGAGAAGAGAGCTTAGGAATTATTTTATGTCAATAGTACATAGGCCGTGTTGCTAAGCTTGACTTCCTAGTTGAAGTTACAGAACTCAAAGGGAGACCCATCAGATATGAACCTGTGAGGAACACATAACAACAGGAAGGGTCAGATGCATGCCAAAAAAAAAAAAAAAAAAAGAGAGAGAGAACACTGAGGCCCAGAAAGCCGCCAGCTCAACTGCCCGTGGTTGCGCCACCAAAAATCCAGTAGCAGCAGAGTTAGGATCTGGCCTGGGTTCTCTTTGCCTCTTCTCGGTGGGATGAAGTCCCTTGGCTGTGTCAAGCTGGGCCTGTGCTTTTTGTGCACCCAGATTTCTGGGTCTAGGAATAGTATACACAGAACCCTCAGTGGGTCCTGGGCTGTAGGCACCTTCTCTGTCCCTCAACAGATTTCCAGAAGGGCAAGTGGCCTATAGCCCCTCAAAAGATGGTTAGTGACATGTGACTTCTTCCTTCCTGTACAAGTTGAGCACTTGCCACCCTGCTGTCTGTTTTTCCTTGCTAAGGTTCAGTTCTAATTATGTTGATTTTCTTCATCCCACCCCCTCCTGGAAGCTTATTAGGTTGAATATTTTTATTTATTATCATTTCGCCCAACTCCTGCCAGCATTTCCAATTACTCTCCCCGCTTCCTTGTAATTGTCTTTCTGTAATGGCTCTGAAACAATTGCGCTAAATGAGGTGTCTCCTGCAAGATGAGAGTCTCACTTCATTAAAGGCTAATGTATTCTCAGCTCCAGCTCTGTGGGGCTAGCTTGGAAGGAAGACATTTAAACAGCTTCTTTTATTTTATAGGGAGCAACTTTTCAGCAAAGAAGATGTCTGTGGGGTATATGTGTATGTGTGTGCGTCGCCTGGATTTTAATTTAAAGAAAGTTTATGAAATAGTACAAGTCCCCTTATTGATGAGACTATTGTCAGGTAGCTGCGATTTATGCAGATGCAGTAAGGAAAGAAGCTGACAAGGGGCTCTCCATGCACATCTGCCCCCTGCCTTTCTGCCAGCCCCACCCCTTCCTCTGTTGCACTCTGCATGCTGGATTAGCCCCCAAACTTGTTCATTCCTCTATCTTGCCTCTCTACCTCTTGTATTGTGTGCCCAGATTCCGCAGTGGGGATGTTCCCCTGTTCTGTGTTTTTTCTTTTTTTTGCAGAATCCAGTCTTTTCAGTTCACAGGTCCCGACTCCATCATTCATTTATTCATTCCTTCACTTGCTCGTTATCTATTCATTTGTCCTTTTGTCATCCGTTCAGCATATGCTTATTGCCTCCCCTGTTTGAGCTTCCTTCGGCGGGGCTATGTCCTTTTGGAGAAATAGAGACAGATGAATGGTAAGCAGGCACCACTGGTACAATATGGTAAGTGCTGTAATCAGGCACGGGCAGACACTCTGCTAGCAGCCAGCAGGGCACCTCTGGAAATCTCAGGGGACCCAAGGAGGCTTCTAGAGGCAGGGTGGTCTGGTCTGATACCTGGAGGATGAGGAGTTAGCCAAGTGGCAGGGGGTGGGTGGAATAACTTCAGACAGAGGGAACTTCATGAATCAAGTCCTGGTTGCCAGAGATAGCCTGGCAGCTGAGGGGAAATGTAAAATTCCCATCTGGCAGGCACACTGTGGGACAAAGGCTGTAGTGAGAGGTGGGGCTAAACATCCAGAAGGGTCTCGAAGGCCATATTCCCCTAGAGACTGGTTGTGGGACACTGAAGAGCTCTAAGTAGAGGCTTAGTTGGCCAGCTTTGTGTTTTGGAAAGATTGCTACGATTTCAGTTTATACCCTGAGTTAGAGAGAGGCAAATACAGAGGTCAGGAGATCTTATAGGCAGCTGTTGTAAGAGACCATAATGGCCTGCTGTAGAGACAAGTGTATTAATCTGTAAGGTTCCCACATGGAGCAGAGACAGGCTTGAGAGACAATTGGGCCAATGTGTGAAGCCAGGGCAGGGTGCGACTCATTGAGAAGTCCATGCAGTCTGCAGGTTGTGGGACTCTAGGCTCAAATTCCAGCAGATGCCGGTACCTTGATTACTGTCATCAAAAGCAGCTGAGCACTTTTGCCTGTAGGCCCATTGCATGTGAACATTTGCTCACTCTTTCAAGGGATCTTAGGCTGTTGTTACTCCGGAGAATCTTTCAAAGCACTCCTGGATTAGTTAGAGGGGTTTTTGGTTTTCACCGCTATGATGAATATCTGAGAAAAATAACTTGAAGTGAGGAAAGATTTGTTTTGCCTCACGGTTTCAGAGATTTCAGTTTATGGTTGGCTGGCTCTGTGGTGGTGAGGTAGAACAGTATGGAGGGTATAACAGAAGAGCTGCTCATATCACGATGTTGAGAATGCAAACAGGGCTGGCAAGGTGGCTCAATGAGTAAGGTGTTTGCCACCATACCTGGCAACTTGAGTTCAATATCTGGACCCACATGATGAAAAGAAGTACCAGCTCATGCAGTACATGCATGACTTCAACATGCATGCATGGAATGCACACAGGCTGTTCCCTCCCCACCAAAAAAGAAATAGAACAATTTTATTTCTTTAAAAATAAGCAGAACAAAGAAGAGATTTGGAACATAGTATAGACCCCCCTTCCAGTACATAGTCTTTGTGATTTATTTCTTCTAACTAGTCCCTACCTTCATCATATCTCTATAACGTCAATAAATAATAGAGCCATCAATGTCTTAATCTACTGATTAGGTCATAGTTTACACAATCTAATCTACCTCTTAAAGATAGATCTACTAGCTGGGGAGCAACCTTCAGTATATAAAGATTTTAGGGCGACATTTTTCATCCAAGTCTAAGGACTGAACAGGTCTCCTATCAGCTCTGACTTCATCCCCAGAGCGTGACCTATGCTAAGACCTCTAGTACTGTCCCAGGAGCTCCCAGGCCAGAGGGCTGCTTCTTCCAAAGGAGTTTTTAGTTCAGAACAAAGGAGTAAAAGGCTCTTTCTGTTCGGTTTGGGTTAGAAGGATTTAAGCAGAGCCATCAGTGTCTTTATGCCTCAGGCAAGGAGACTAGGTACTTGGATGCTTGCCAGCAACAGTGTTGGAAGAAAAACATCACAGCCACACCCTTTCGTGCTTATCAAGGAAGGCACCTTTTCATGCAGCCACACCCTCTCCCACTTATTGGCCCTGGCATTCCCCTACACTGGGGCACAGAAGGAAGGCACCTTTTCATGAAGCCACACGCATCGCAGTTTGTTCTCCTATCATGTCCAGGTTGTTACAGTGTCTACTATGGAAAGGAGGAAACTGAGGATCAAAAAGAATAAGCAGGTCTCAGAGACACCTGTGCTGTATTTCCTGCTCAGAATAAAAGGAGGAAGGAGTCTGGCTACATGAGAGCCAGTCTGGGTACTTTTGTACCCAGGAGAGATGGCTTGGCTCTGTCCCCATTTACTGATTCCTCTACTGTCTTCATTCGGACAGATCCTTCCAAGTTCTATGCAAATGCCACTCCCTCCCTCCCCTAGACACAGCCAATAGTTCCTTCCTCCCTTCTTCCCAGAATACATGTATTGCTCAGTTAGAGTCCTGCTGATTTGCTTCTATTTCTTTGCACGTCTATCACCTCTACTTGGGATTTTTCAAGGAGGGGATCTTGGCTTCCTCCTTTTTATATCCTGGGCATCCAGCATAGAGGCTGGCACACAGTAGGTTTTCTATGAATAAATAAGTGCTGTCAAGGAGCCCTGGGTACTCAAGGGGAACCCTAGAAGCCACAGCAAAACACCCTCAGTTTCTTTTCCTTATTAGGCAGCAAGCTACCAAAATCAGCTTCAGGGCGAATGAATTAATTCCATAGCTCCAGAAGCTTTCTGGTAGTAAGGGGGCAGTCACTGGGACCAAAGTCTCTCTGTGTATCCTGGGAAGATATGGGGCTGAGGTAAATATTCCTCTTGGGTGGGAAGACCAAGACATCTTCTGTGGAATGTCTGGCTGGATGTTAATTCTGACGAGCTGCTTATGTAACACCAGGCTCCCTCCAGCTTTCAGGGACTGAAAGGCGCACACACCAAGGAAACAAACAAATGGAGATGCACAGCATTTGTGCCATTAGATAACTGGAGAGAGGAGGTGCACACATCTAATGTCCTCAGCAAAGATTTAGCACTGGGTAATTTCCAAACAGCCTTTAGGGATAATATATATCTTTAAAGATTCCAGTAGAAAAAGTTACCAATGGTTTTCCATCTTCCCAAACCTCAAACCACGCTCTGGTAGCCACTCCACCAAGGCTGCATTGAAAAGTCTTCCCTCCAGAGATGTGAAATCACCACTTCAGCAGCTCCCTCCTGTCAGCAGAGCTCTTTGGCAGGCCCAAGGCAGCCAGCAAGAGCAACTGGGGGAGAGGGTGACTGAAAGGAAATACTGACTTCCCCCAGTATCTGCAGGGTCTCCATGTAGATTTAACTTGGCAAGGATAAAAAATACTCAAGAAAAAAACTGCAGTAGGTACTGAGTGTGTGCAGACTTCTTCATTCCTTAAACAAAACAGTTGATCAACTATTTTATACAACATTTATGTTACAGTAGCCATTAGAAACAGTCTAGAGATTTTAAGGGTATGGGAACATGTTCAAGTTACATACAGTTGCTATGAGCCATTTTGTTCATATAAGGAACTCAACCATCTATAGATTTGGATGTCTGTAAGGGACCAATCTTCTCAAAACACCAAGGGACAACTGCATTGTACAAGCTCTGAGAGCCAGGGGCCTTAGTTTTAAAGGACGGCCACTACATAAATAGCTGGATGACAGTAAGTGACTTCCCCTTTCTGAGCCTCAGTTGTCAATGTTTGTGAGGTGCGGAGAGCAGTCAGTACTCCCCTGTCTGACTCAAGCTTGTTGGAAATCTATATCATGTACAAAGTAAAGGACCATGGTTACTGACTTTGCATCTCTTAATAGTTGGGCTACAGAGTCCTCTTTTGTCTCTGGTAAGCTCCCTTTTTTCTCCTGCTCCAGAGCTAAATTCTGTCCATACATTGCTTTCCCTTACATCAGGAAAATATCAGTTAAATTTAAAAATTTGAGGTCTCAGGGAACTCCGAGCCTAAGGGAAATCAGAAACTGTCCTGCCTATGGCAAAGCAATAGGTAGTTTAGAGTAAGAAGTCAAAGGATCCTGAAAAGAAGCTAGACAGAATGTCACCTTGGAAGCCTAGGATATAACTTAGTGATAGAGGACTTGCCTAACAAGCCGGGGGCCTTAAATTCCCTCACCACTGCCATAGGGAAAAACAAAATGTCTCATCCACACTGATTGAAGACAGGCCATGTAGACATCTGAATACTGAGGTGGTAACAGTAAGCAACAGAGTTTTATCCTTTTAGAGTTAGTATTTTTCCAGGAAGGAAAGTGACTGTCCCTAGCTTATGTGGACAAAACGAGAGATGTATACCATGGGCTCCTAGTGAGGACTCTAATCATATATCTACTACCTTCCAGACTCCTGGAGTATTTTCTTGATCCTAAAACCACCTTCTTGACCCTGAGCCCAAGCTGCTCTCATATCTTGCGATCAGGAACTTGACCTGAGTCTAACCTACTTCCAGGCTAAGTCTCAGTGGAACGACACTAGTCTTAAGTACTTGGCTTTGGCTCTGGCAATTAATTTCATTTGACCAATGTCTAAGGAGAGCTTGCCACATGCTAGGTCCTGGGCAACATTGAGAATCAATGCCCTGCTCCTAGACATCGTAGATTATTTTAGAGGTGAGGAGTCTATGGAATACTTCATGGTAGCTTAAAAATACACCAGACATTTTCAGAAGGTGATATGAAAGATATAAATTCTATCTATACAGTAGGATATACTAGTGAGGAAAAGCTGGTAGACTAAAACTGTAAAGTGGGATATGGGGACAAGTTTTGTTCCTGCCTGGAAACTGCCAATCTTTCCAGCTCAGTATTCCAAATAAATACCATCAATACTTAGCTAGAAACAATGCTTCCTGTAGAAGGCCCTAGGTCTACTGCCCACCAGTATCCCGTCTGAGGGCTCAGTGACGTTCCTCTATTAGAATCTGTAATCAGGTGAGTAACTGAGGCAACTTGGCCTGTACAGAAAGATGGAAGAGATGAGTCTAGACAGATCCCAAGGAGGCGGCTCAGATCTAGTTAATTTTCTGATTAAAAACCAACTGGACTTATTTGCTGCTGCGCATCAGGGTCCATCCAGGAGGCTGTCTCAGGAATCAGACAAGCCGAAGAAACTAGGGAGGATCTAAGTGAAGTTGGAGGCAGAGACATCACAATCCACAGTTCTTGCTTTGGGAACTCCTGAATCTGCCTGGGACCTCAGGAGATCATCATGTGTTATTCCCATTCATATGTGAGTCCCATTGGCGGGATTGCACTTCACCAACTACCCAGCCCACCAACCGTGACAAACTCTTTGTTCCTAGGATTACCTACTCATAAGTAGAGAAGAGCTCTTGGCAGAGGAAACTGTGGGTGGCTGGGATGTCACTTTCTCAGGGAGACTGAGGAAATTCAGAAGAGACAATAGCAATCCCTGGAGGCTTTAGGGACTGGACTTCTGGGTCTAGCATCCACCAAGTCTGTCTTCTGAAGTCTGTCAGGGAACACCCTTAAGAGAGACTACTCAGTGGTGTTTCCACCTTCTGCTCTGTCTATTCCCAATCCTGAAGTCCTGTATAGGCCCCTGAAGGGTGAAATGGAAGCAAGGGGGACATTTTCCACCAGGAAGAACTCATTGTGCTTGTGTAAGAGAAGGAACCCCTCCCCACCTTCTCCACAAAGGTACTAACTAAGCCAGTATTGGGTGTAAAAGGCCTAGGCCCCCCAAGCAGGCTATTCACCTGGTTTGGTGGACTGATGGTGATCTGAGCCTTCCCTGAAGTGTCCTCGTCCTTGTACTTCTGGTTCTTACAACACCTTTTTGTTCAACAACCCGCTGGCTCCATAGCCCCCGAGTGATGCTTTTTTTTTTTTTTTTTTTTTTTTTTTTTTTTGTAGCTAGTTGGCTACTTCTTTGTTGCTCCACAGATCAACCCTGATGTTCTCTGCCTCAGCTGCTCATATGTCTTAGCCATGATCTTCTTCCAGGAGCGGGGGAGAGGGAGGCTACCACCTCCCCTCCTGCCAACATCAAAGCCTTCCAGTGTGGCTTTGGGTGGAATATGAAGAATTGCGGGATAATTAAGTTGCATCTCTCTGCACATTGTTTACTGTTGCTCTCAACCAATCACTGTTCCATAGGGGCTAATCTGTGTTAGGGTTTTTATTTTTTATTTTTTCCTTTTCAGTGCCTCTTTGTACTGCATTCTTCATTATGCTTCAGTTACAATTTTAATTTTACTATTATTAAATCTTCCCCAAAGCTGTATTCTTCTGTGCCTCTGAGCTGGAATTCCTGATTTGGGGACTGTTTACATCTGGGCCTGTTCACAAATGATTGCTCTTGAAGAATATACATTAAAACTCAGGGATGAAAGACCCCTTGGCCTTAACCCAGACCCACCTGGTTGTAGGTTATAGGAAATGGGGGAGAAGTGAGCCAAGGAGCAGAAGAGATCTGGCACTTCTTAAGACTCTGCTGTTGAAAGAACATCTTCATGGCTTCTAATGTACGAACCAGTGGAGAGGCAGTTGAGTGCCCTGGCAGGAGCTGGAGACTTAGTTTCCAAACCTCACAATAGTACAGTGCTCTGGGCTCACTCCAGCAGTGGGCCTCAGCATGGTCTTCAGGATCAAATCAAGATTTAAACCTAATTTCACCATCTACTAGACCTCTAAAATTGAGAAGTTACATAATTTCTTTCAGCCTCAATTTTCTTGTTTTAAAAAAATGAGGAAGAGGGGGCTGGAGAGATGGCTTAGCAGTTAAGAGCACTGGCTGCACTTCAGAGGCCCTAGGTTCAATTCCCAGCAACCACACGGCAGCTAACAACTTGTCTGTAACTCCAGTTCCAGGCAATCTGATGCCTCCAGACCAATGCACATAAAATAAAATTAAGTAAATTATTTAAAAAATGAGGAAGGGGGAGGCTCATTGTCATCACCCCTAACTGCGGAGCTATTGACAGTTGATGGCTTCAGGGGCCAGGGTAGATTGTGGTAGGTAGATCAAGCTGCACTTAGGAGTATATGAGCAGTCCATATATACTCAGGGCTGGAAGAATCCCTTTGCCTTATCCCTACTACCTGGTTGTAGGTTATAGGAAATAGGGGAGAAGTGAGTCAAGGAGCAGAAGGGATCTCTGGCACTTCTTGAGACTTTGCTATTGAAAGAGCATCTCCATAGTTTCTAGTGGGCAAACCGGTGGAGAGGAAGTTGAATGCCAGGGCTGGGCAGGAGTGTATAAGGAGGATATAAGCTGGTTAGCAGCATATGAGCAGCACAAATTGTTCTCAGTGGGTCATTTAAAAAAAAAAGTGGACCAAAGTTAAAAGGAGGTTAAGACATGAGGGTGTGGGTGGGGGGAACTAGAGGAAGAAATTAGGGTAAATATATCAAAACATATTGTGTGAAATTCTCAAATAATTAATAAAATGTATTTGAAAAGAAAGGAAATGAGGAGGAGGATACAGCTCCAAGGGCTTGGAAGAAAAGAGACAGCATCTATCTTGGAATAGTTCATGACAAAGGCAAGGACATACTAAAGAGGGGTACATTAATCTCTTTTCTGTTGTTGCTGTAACAGAATGCCTGAGGTAGGGTGCTTTAATTTTAAAATGAGTTGGGGGGGTGTTCCTGGGCTTTTGAAGATTCAACGACTATGTACTGGAACCTCATTGGCTCTGGTGCAGGCTTCATGAGCGATAACATCACAATGGTGGGGCAGGAATTAAGAGAAGTTTGGGTGCTAGGCTTATTCTCAA
Source organism: Mastomys coucha (assembly GCF_008632895.1). Taxonomy (NCBI): domain Eukaryota; kingdom Metazoa; phylum Chordata; class Mammalia; order Rodentia; family Muridae; genus Mastomys; species Mastomys coucha. Next base: position 31,051,187 of record NW_022196906.1, on the reverse strand, counting down.
CACTGATGGACTCTTATGCCCAGGTCGTGCTCTCAATGACCTAGCCACTTTCTATCAGGTCTACATCTTACAAGTGCCACCACCTTTCACATCACCATACATCCAGAACAGGAAACCTTGGGAGACACAAGCAATCCATATTCAAATCACAGCAAGGATGAGGTGACATTGCCACCATCATCATAATTTTCTAGTTCTGTCTCTCTGCCCATTCTGCTTCCTCTGCCACCCTTCTGGGGTTTGCTTGCTCACTGGCTTTGCATGAGAGCTCTGAGGCTCAGGCCTGCCTCTGATCCCATCACTAAGGCAGCGGAGTGGAGCAGGAAGCGCTTTCCATATGCTTATGATTCCTGATGGGAGGAATTACTGACCCGCCTTCCCAAAATGACAGAGTGATAGATTCCAGGGTGCCTGGTCTTGCAGAATTCTGCCCTATTGCAGCCAAAGGTGACTGGCCCTGGGATCCTGACAGCCCAGAACCAGCTGCAGACCTTCACTGCCCAAGCTGGCAGAATAGAGTTGTTCCCCTCAGAGCCCAGCATCCCTGTACCCTTAGCTTCCTCCTGGTCTTCCATTTGCTTCTTTCTTCTTCTATCACCCTGTCCCCCCATGCTGCCACACACACACTAAAACCATAACTTTTTCCCCCTTTCCCATTATCTCTAACCCATATACTCTGGGAAGTTTAATTTGTTCTCGGTAGTAATCACCATTAACTAGAAATTGTCTTTCTCTGTGTAAACACGTCATTAGTGAAGCTGGTTTTCTGCAGGGTCCAGATTTCATTTTTATTAAAATGAAACACTTTCAGGCGCCTCACTGTGTCCAAGGAAAGAGAGTATAATTTTAACCCATTGGGTTGGCCACAGATAATTGGGCTGGCATTTGATTGGACGATTAGGGAAATATCTCCTTTGCATGCAGTATAATTTGCATTTTTTTCCCACTTATATGAAGCTAAGTCATGCTTTCGTACACAGGCAGTTTTAATGAGCATTATAAATCCTAATGAATATATTTTCATGTTCATTTTATTGGCTTGTTTTTATTACTAGAGGTCTGAAAAACAGGGCCAGCGAGGGAGCTGCAGAGGAAATGGCAGAGGCGAGAAGCACTGTGGCAGGCTCTCCATCCCTCCACTTCTGCCTTTGGCAGCCAGGGATGTGAGCAGGGCAGGAGGGGTCATCTAGGTTTTCTTTAACCAAGTCAGGAAGTGCTTGGCTCCCAAGGGAAAAAGAAAGCATATCCCTCACCTGGGGACTGGTTGAGCTCCTGCTGTAGCCTCTGCCTGAGCTGCAGCAACATCACACACTGCAGAAGCCATGAAGGCAACAAGCCCCAATTCATCATGGTCTATGATGGAGTCGTTGGCGCATAGTGGGATCTCATAGCTGCTCGATCAAATGGAAACAAATTCAGTTCTGGTTCACAGTGGACCGCCACAGGCACAGAGCACCAAATACTGAAAGCAAGGATTCAGAGGACAGTCTTCTCCTGGTGATCTAGGAGGTTTGCCAGCGTCTCAAGGCCTTAGAGCACAACTAAACTGGTCAGTTAGAGGTTTCAGAGTTCTGCCAATCTCTAAGACCATGTTTTCATCTGTTCACTTACTTATCCCTCATCCAATATCATGTGTGTCTGTCTACTATGTTGTCAATACTTGGACATAAACAAGTAGTCCTGAGGTTTTCTGCCAGCTTGAGTAAAAAATTTCAGAAATGGGAAATCAATAAAAATAGCTCTTCTATCCTGAGGTTCTAGTTCCAGCACTCCATGTGCACCAAGAGTTTGGTCTCTTTCCTTGACTATCTTAAGTCCCCAAGCCTTTCTGACCCAGTACTTCAGCACCTCAGAAATGAGACCAGTCACTTGTTTACGCTTCTGTGCACTGGGTCTAATCAGTGCACTTCCGCTTGACCCTTTCCTCCAGCTGAAGGCTATCTTTCACATTGCTTCCTCTCAGAATCTAGAGAATCACCCACCCATCTATCAGGAGGCCTGATCAGCATCCTGCTGTAGGGAGCCTGCCTGGGACCTGTGTGGCCTCCGGTGGCCTCCATGCTGTGACCTATTGCTTCTCATCATAGCTTGTTATAAGACCAACTCATTGACCACCCCAATCCTACTTTTCCCATTACATCTCTCTCAATCTTTGCTTTTTCTTTTTCATCAGAAAAGCTGCTCACCTAGGTTGGGGATTTGGGGGATGTTTCAGAAGTTCAAAAACAAAACAAAACCAAACAAACAAAAAACGAGTTCAGTTGCCTTTATCATCATTCCTTCAAAAGGACAGCACAATGCCTGGGACTGATGTCCCTTGCAATGGATCATTCATGCATGTCCTTCCTGAAAGAACTCCCTTCCCTTCTCTCCCCCAAGCCCATTCTTACAGTCAGGGCTGAACACATCTTGTGATGGCCTTTAGGACAAATAACTATTTTTCCACCTAGGCATGTGTTTACTGGACATCTGCCTTGTGCTAGATTCTGTGAGCCTAGGAAACACTAACACAGAGGCCTTATGCTGTAGGGCTAAGACTGCTGACCCAAAAGGGAGCCTTGGTTGGTTGTGTTTGGGCTTGGCTGGTGTCTGCCGCTCTTTGTTCAGTCACCACATGGGAACAATAAGCTTTCATTGTGGCACAGGAGGTGATAACGTTTTAAATAAGATGGCAATGGTAGTGATGATTGACAAACTGTAAATGCTGACATTCAGATGGGATATGACCAACTCATAATGTGATTTAGAACATGAATGCTTCCGGGCAGTGGTGGCACATGCCTTTAAGGCACTTGGGAGGCAAAGTCAGGTGGATTTCTGAGTTTGAGGCTAGCCTGATCTACAGAGTGAGTTCCAGGACAGTAAAGGCTACACAGAGAAACCCTGTCTCAAAAAAACTAATAAGAATAAGAATGAGAAGGAGAAGGAGAAAGAAAGAAAGAAAGAAAGAAAGAAAGAAAGAAAGAAAGAAAGAAAGAAAGAACATGAATGCTAGTTTCAGGTCCTAGGTTCTGACCTACCCTCTCATGGTAAGGGGTACAGAGAGATACTTGCTGTTAGAAAAGGATGTTGCTGCTTTTTAGAGTCAGAGTCTGGATGGATGGGATGGTTTCATAGACCCAACTTCATCCTAACCTCTACACTTAAATCCAGTCACTGTTCTGAGTGCATGTCACTTTGCCTTGATAAGTGGTCAGGACACTGCTTCTTTGGGGCAGGACAGTGCCCTGTGACCATGCAGCCTTCACAGTACTCTGCCACCTACCACCCACTCCTCTTATATGTGTATTAGATCTGTGTTGTGGTTCCTTTATCATTACAATTTCTGGTCAGGAGTCCTTGGCATGGCTTTTTCACATGACCATTCCTGACTACCATACTCACATTGCCTAGGTATGGAGTCAGGTGCCATCTGCTCAATAACTAAATGCCTTCAATGATCTCACTGGCCATATTGGAAGCACCAGCAATATTCTTGACCAGCAAATCTCCTTGCCAAGTAGAGGCTGAGTTCACAACTGATGAGTGAGCATGTCTTGTTCAATGGGAAAAGAGTTGGCCAATCAGAGAAGCAGGTCTTCACATCGGAAGCTGTCTTTGTCAGATCAGTAAAACATAATAGCAATAGTTTGAGATAACACATTTTTGTTAAGAAGTCAAATAGGTGGTACGTAGGCAAAAGCAATCTACAGACCCATTGCCAAACCAGACCTTCAGTTCTGGGGTGTCACAGTGACTGTTCATTCCCTCACTGACCCATGTCTCTGTGTCCATAGGCCAAGCCATCATAAGAACCATTCCTTGGACATTCAGAAGGGCAGGAAAATGTAGACAACCTGCCAGTGCCCTGTGACCAATCTTAGGCTGGCTGGTGGGGAAGAATTAAAAGGGGAGTTATTCATTGTGAAGTGAGGAGGAAGGGGTCTTGACCTGGACTAAGAACTACTGGCTCACAAGAGGCTTTGGTGGCATACCCAGTTCTACATGAAAAAAGAAGGGTAAAGGGGTGCAGTGAGAAGGTGGAAGTGGCTCTGGGAGAGGGGGTTCCTCTGCATATCTTTCCTTCCATGAACAGGAATGATGACACCTGGGAGCCAGGGAAGATGTCGGACTAGAGAGAATATAAAGGCTTATGGTCTGGCCTCCTGATGGGAGACAACAGGTTGGCTGACCAGCTAATAGGGCTGCCCAAGGAGGGAAGTAGTCTCACCTTTCTGTCTGAAAAGGCATTTGTTGAGCATCAGGCTCTAGTGCAGTTTAGCACAGGGTCATGGGTGGCCAGGTGGTTGGCTGGCATGTTGCCTTTAGGCCACCTGAGGAACTCTAGACATTATGGAATGGCAGGAGCTGCCTCCCCGGAATCTGGAATCCACTTCCATTCTACCCCTGTTTTTTTGCATCTTCCTGTGTTTCTTGTCCTGTCCTGCTTTCTGATGCAATCCTCTGGACCCAAGCCTTCTTGCCAGAGAGGAATGCAGACCACAGCTGGGGAGCCAGCTGCTAGGCTGTCTCATCCATCCCTCCTCCACACCAGCACCTCCTCACCTCTCTTTTCTCCTCCTCTAACTCCCTGCCTCTCAACTCTACTTCTCCCACTCATTCCCATCTGCTCATAAACTCGCATGCCTTCTCCTCTTTGTATGCTCCTTTCTATTTCTGCTATCTGCTCCCCACGTCCCAACCCCTCCTGCTCTTGTTACTCATCTTTCGGATGTCCCCTCCCTCATGTCCCTTGGTGTCTGGAGTGAAGAAGGCTGAGTTGCCATGGAATTACCACAAGCATAGAGGGGCAGAGCTCTGGGCCAGCCCCAGCCATGCTCTAGTTGTATAATCAGGGACCAAAACTCCTCTTCCTTGGGCCTCAGTTTCCCCAGAAATAATGGAGAGAACATTGCACCCTTAAGGATATGCTGTGCTTCATGGAGACCTCATCTTGAGCTCTGCCCCATCCCTATCCCCATCAAGCCTGTCTGGAAACAGGCTCGTTTCCTGGCTGGAGCAAGTGCAATGCTTGGGGTGGGGGGTCGGAGCCCGCGGAGGGGCTCTGCTGCCCAGCCTAGTTTAGGCAAACAGCAGGGACTGCTGGCGGCAGCTCCAGCCCCCCACTTATGCTGTAACAGCTGCAGTCCAGCTGCTGGCATCCCTGCTGGGGGAGCGTGCTAAACCTCTCTGGGGTCAACGCTGTGGTATGTCGGTTTCCATAGCAACCAGCCAACGGGCCACTTTCTCAGAACAATTCCCCTACTCAGCCGGGTTCTGGACTTAGCTCAGCCCAAGGGCATGTGCGGAAAGCAGAGCGGGATGGGGGAGAGGGCGCCTAGGGTCCCACTTGGCCCCACAAAAAGTGGTTATCTCAGTCTCGTCTTCACACAACGTCCTGATCAGAGGCTAAGACTACAGGCAGTCTCCCGGTCTGGCTGGCCCTGATTCCCTCCCGTTACCCATCCCCAGACCCCCAAGCTTGGGCTGGTTGGAAGATAGCTCAGGCCTTTGTCTGGGTATAGAAAACAGCTGCTTGGCCAGGCTTAGAGTTAGAAGAGAAAAGCCCCGGGTGCTGTACAATGTAGATGCATAGATGTGGCGTGGGTGGGTGGGGACACTTTTCCCGTTTTCTTCTGCCTTCTATCTACGTACCCTTGCAGGAATAAATGAATCCCACTTGCCCTATCCATGTGATGTCAAGGAACAGAGCGCAAGTAAGCTCCCGTCTCCCTCTTTAGAGGTGGAAAATGCTTATGGCACCAGAATAAACTTCCTGAATGGAGCAGTCCGATATGGTCGTTGACACTGTCAGAAAAAGATGAACACTCTGAGTAGAAATTACAAGGAATCTTGGTCCATTTTCTGGACAAGGAACTGACACCCAATGGGAAATGAATTCCTGGATGCCATGACAAGGCAACAGTGCCGCTGTTTGCTCCGTGCCTCCTGGAACCTGGCCAGTGCCTGATGTCTTTCCCTGAGTCCACAGGAATACAACTTGTGCCTCTGTAGACTTGTGCTGTGGACTTTGTTTCTGGACAATTCATTTCTCACTAGGACCTATTTAGAAAATGGGGAAACTGAGGCTAGACATGGAGTTGATAAGTAACCATAAGAACTCCTGGCTGAGCACTGGGGCTGGGACTTGGAGATGCTATGTGGGTGGTCCCTGAAAAGACCTGAAAGTCCTAGAGTTTTATTCGGGTGGCCCGTCCAGCTGTTTTCTTCAGTGGTTTCACTTTCAAGGAGCCCCGTTCTGCCGTCTCCACTCTCTTAAAACAAGGGGACAGATGTCCATGGGCCACAGCTGCACAAGTTAAGCCCTGGAAACAGGTGTGGAATTATTCTCCTCCCCCATGAGGGGAATCAGGAAAGTGGCCAACTTTAGACACTGATGGGTTTTTCCCACCTAGGAAATGGGAGCGCTGCCTCTGATTAGCATGTCCCAGCGTGGACTCCATAGCAGAAGGCTCTGAGGGGTAAAGAAAAGGCTCCAAGGCCAAACAAGGCCCTAAAGAACTCCAGGGCTCCTTACAACTTCAGACCCTTTATGAAACACAACACTAAAAACCTAAAAACCAATTTTTACCTCGATGCAGGGGGCCACTGTACCCTCATTCAAATCTTAAGAACAAACCCACTCCGATAAAGCTAGCTTCTATATGAGGTTCCCAGCCCCTTTCCTCACAGCTCTGCCCCTTAGCCTAATCAAGTCTGGAGGCTTAATTGTGGCCTCTTTGCTTCTCCAGATGGGACAGTGCTCTAGAGCAAAAGAGAGCATTCTAGCCAAGTGCCTAGTCAGAGGACCTTGCTCTCCAGGGGGCAATGGCTGGTCTACAAGAGGTGCTCCTGAGGGTGGGTAGAAGAGGATTAATCCCCTTCCCCAAGGATATAAGTTCTTACTTTCAGAAGGGAGAAAACTAAAACAGAATGCTTGTCTAAGATAACCTGGTGCTTTCCTAGTTTACTTCTTTACATCTCTTCCAGACACACACATACTAGGGAGAGCTCTACCACTGCACTACATCCTCAGTCCTGACTTCTTTTAACTTGAGAGCCTTTCAGCTTTCTTGTGCAAGGAAAATATAAGAAGTCAGAAAACAGTACTGGCCCCCTTTTTCTTGGAAGCTAGATATATTAGGATGTGAGAGGAGCTACTAGTTATCTTTTTTTAAAGAAAATATTTTATGTATTTTATGTATGTGAGTACACTGTCACTGTCTTCAGACACACCAGAAGAGAGCATCAGATCCCATTCCAGTTGGTTGTGGATCACCATGTGGTTACTTGAACTCTGGAAGAGCACGCAGTGCTCTTAACCTCTGAGCCATCTCTCCAGTACTTCTATTAGTTATCTTAAAATAGATTTTAAAAATAATAGTAAGTTTACAAATTAAATAGATCATATTTTGGTTTTCATAGAGCTTTTTTCAGAGAGTGTTTTCTCCTTGGAGATATTCAACACCCTCTAGTAGAAGATGTCTGTGCGTGCCACTTATATTTATGATGTTTCATTCCATATGTACATACTATGACATAGTTTATTTTATAAACCAGGCACAACAAGATGTTAACAATAACAATAAAATGGGACAAATGTATTGTGATGAAATTCCCAGTTGTCACTATTTTTTTGTTTGTTTTTTTGAGGCAGGGTTTCTCTGTGTAGCCCTCACTGTCCTGGAACTCACTCTGTAGACCAGGGCCTCAAACTCAGAAATCTGCCTGCCTCTGCCTCCCAAGTGCTGGGGGGATTAAAGGCTTGTGCCACCATTGCCCAGCCAGTTGTCACTATTTTTATATTTTGGGACCTTATTAAATAAAATCAAGGTTTCTTAAACAGAGGCATTAGTGTAGGGTAACATCTCATCTGAAAACTGAGCCAACAGCTGAGTGACTAACAGGTGGGTATTGTGTACAGCATGGACACACTAGAGCAAGGGATGACTCATGACCCACTCAGGAAAAAGACAGAGTAAGACTTCATCCTGCCACTATAGTGGCATGAAGTTCAAAACTTAGGATTCAGGCTGGAGAGATAGCTCAGTGTTTAAAGAGCACTGGCTGCTCTTCCAGAGGTCCTGAGTTGAGTTCCCAGCATCTACATGGTGGCTCATAATTATCTGTAATGGGATCCGATGCCCTCTTCTTGTGTGTCTGAAGACGGCTACAGTGTCCTCATATACATTTTGTTTTGTTTTGTTTTGCTTTTTCAAGACAGGGTTACTCTGTATAGTCCTGGCTGTCCTGGAACTCACTCTGTAGACCAGACTTGAACTCAGAAATCTGCCTGCCTTTGCCTCCCAAGTGCTGGGATTAAAGGCGTGTACTACCACTGCCCAGCACTCATATACATCAAATAAATAATATTTTTAAAAACTTACAAATTGTGTATTGTACCATATTTCCTCCTTCCTGGCCTCACACCCAGGCTCTTCCCTCATGAGCCTCTCCTTCTGCATGTATACCACAGAATGCCAGCTCACCAGTCATGAGCCCCTTTTCTGCAGAAATCAATTTATACATAAGGAGAAGGATTCCTCGGGAGAAGACTCATGGCTTGACATTTTATTTAGTAATTTCTATCTTAGTTTGGCTTCCCATTGCTGTGATAAAACACCATGACCAAAAGCAACTTGGGCAGGAAAGTGTTTTTATCTTATACTACCAGGAAACAGTCTAGCCCCGATGGAAGTCAGGGTAGGAACTCAAGCAGAACAGGAACCTAGAGGCAGGAGCTGAAGTAGAAGACATGGAGGATGCTGCCTACTGGTTTGCTCTTCTTGACATGCTTAGTCTTTCTTGTATATCCTGGAACCACCTACTCAGGGACAGGACCACCCACAGTAGACCAGGCCCTTCCACAGCAATCATTAATCAAGAAAATGTCCCACAGGCTAGCCATCAGACCAGTCTTATTGAGGCAATCGAGGTCCTCTCTTCTCAGATGACCCAAGCTTGTATCAAGTTGACAAAAGTGAAGAAATAAAACCAACCAAGAAGTGAAGAACAAATAGGGGAAAATAGGTAACACCAGAAAATCTAGATTGTATGAGGGTCTTAAAGTGTCAGGCCTGCAAAAGTTAGGTTCTGCCTTTTGGCTTCTATGTATTTGAGAGAGGAGCAGCTTGGAGCCCTTGGTGGCAAAACATTTCATTCCCACCATGTGTCAGGACTGATATTGTTTTCCCAGTGTCTGATACCATCATCAGGCACTTTGCAGACCTGGGCCAAAGTCCGTATTTGGCTAGCCCGCCATCTCTTCTGCTTTCTCTCTTTTCTTATTTCATCTGAAATTGCCACTGTCCCAGAAGGGCGTTTATGTGCTATGTCTGGCTTACCAAACATCCCCATGTGTTTGTATGTATGTTCCTGTGTAATGTGGATTTCATTCTTGTCCTGGGTTGGTACCCTTGGGAATCAAGAGATGGCTTCAGACGGATACACCGGTCCTGGAGGCCTGATGGGAAAAGACTTGTGATGGTAGCTGGTCCTTCTTACGTACTCATACCCAATATTTGGTGAGGACTTCTCCTTCCCTTTCAAGATGGGTGGGGCTCTTTCAGTTGTGAGGAAGAAGGTGCTGCTTAGAGGAATCCTCCAGTCTCTAAACTGGGTTGATTATGAACTCTGTTCTTTTCACCGAAAGGGACAACCTGACTTATGCCTCTAGCTGGAAGAAGAGATACCAACTCCAAACATCCCTTAGGGCCTGATCTACAGCTCGGTGTCCCACTACTGTGAGATTTCCTACCCAGCTTCTTGAAGAAGGGAGCCTGAGTGTGTGAGCATGTGTCAGTCACCTTCTCTGATTTATAGACATGTGATACAGTAGACACAGGAGGAAGAGTGGGTAGGGGTACGGAATTGCCTGAGATCAGAGGCCTCATTAGGAGAAGGACCTAATCAGCATTATTTATGAAGGTGTTCTGGGTAGGAATCTGTGGTAAGTGGTTCGTGTGTGTGTGTGTGTGTGTGTGTGTGTGTGTGTGTGTGTGTGTTTGGGGGTGGCAAGGCAAGGAGATGGAGGGAGAGAAGGACAGAATACTTTAAAGCCTAAGGGTCAGAGAGCTGTTAAGACTTAGAACATACTAAAAAATACTCTTCTTTGACTCTCTGGGTCCAACCCAGAGTCTCTGAGGTGAAGTGGGGAGTAAGGACATGGCGAGGCATCCAGGCTCCTATGCTTGGGACCCCCACACACAGCAGCCACACTTAAGTAACACCCCTATTCCAGTCTCCCTTCTTCTTCACTGCCTGATGCTTTGGAGGCCATGAGCTGTAATTAATGAGCCGCATTGAGACCGTGGAAGGAGTTCTGATAGAAGGAGAGTTTGGACCTTCTGGAACACGAGGTTTGCCTGTGTAAAATGAAAGTTTGACTCAATGGTCCAAGGTATGTGGAAAAGAGCTTCCTAGAGAAATGCAGACATTGGTACTTGCTCACCAGCTTCTCCAGAATAGGAGTGGGCGGGGGGGGGCGGGGGGGCGGACACAGAAGCTGGGTTAATGTAGAAGTTACTCTCCCAACTGTGAAAAGCTACTTCTCCCTGTACCCAGATCATCACTGGCTCGTGGTGACAGGACAGTGTATAAAACATTTGTCAGCTTTAAACTAAAAACACCTGGCTGCATGTGACAAAAGTCTCTTGCTTGGAGGAGTCCTCAGTTTGTGTGGATCTAACATGGACCCTCCAGTTCAAGACTAAGGTAGGCATTTTAAATGTACAACTTGGCTGCATCATCTCAGAACTCCATGGTCTTCTTGGGGCTGACTGGAGGCCAGGAAATGGCCTCTGGTTCCATCAGTCACTCTGGCACCAGAAATCCAACAACAGTAGCTTTCCAGAGGGGAGCTAGGGATGGAGCCAGCTTCACAGAAGGTGTCACTGGGAGGTGTGTGTGTGGGGGTGGGGGGGCAGGGGCTACTGTCCCTGTTCCCTTTGTGACCCAAATGCCGCTAAAGCTGGTCCCAGGCACAGTGACCGCCAAGTGCCCCATGGGAGGAGAAGGATGAAAGAGCTTGGAAATTCTCGTAAATTTTTAATCTGAAAAATAAAGAAAGTGTGAATTAGAATTAATGCAGGTATTAAATATTTAAAGTTTCTGTACTCACTTTCATTTTTAACATATTCCTCGCTCAAAAGCCTCCATAACGCTTGTCAGATTTGTTCTCAAGATGTCCCTGTCTCTTCACCTCCCCCCAGGCCCAGCCCCAAAGTTCGAATTCAGGTATTCATCATCTTGATGGAAATTTTCATTTTATTTCTCCTACAGGAACCATCTGATCTCCCTCTCTCTCTTTATATTTATGCTTTCTCTATATGGCAGCATAAATAATTAATGCCATTATAAACACATCCTATGCAAAATATTTATTAGAAAAAATAACTCTTTAATTTGGCATGTCATTTAATTCCAATCATAGCATACAGGCTACAATTAAAGGCAGGGCTGGGAATCCAGCCTGACTGCTAACACTTGCACAGGTACAACAAAGTCTCCCACACTGAGGCCCCTTGGACTTTTTTGTTTGTTTGTTTGGTTGGTTTTGGTTTTGTTTTTTTTTTTAACTTGTATTCATTTGATTGATGGGAGGCGGTAGCATCAATTGTCCAGTGGGAGTGGGGCTGGAAGTGAGTGTGTGGAAACAAGGCAGGGATTCACTCCTGTCTTCTCTAGAACGGCAGGCAGGGCTGTTGTGGGTCCCTTCAGCTGTACTTTGGGGCATGCACATGAAAGGCTGCTGAGCATTCAGACGTGGGCCCTTCGGTACAGCTTCACAGGAATGGATCACGTCTTCACGGGATGGATCATATTGTCGGAATCCTAACGGGTCCTCACAAAGGCCTGGCTTTGGGGTGTGATCACAAAGAGTTTCCTGGAGTTGGGTTTCATGAATGTATTCATTTAAAAATATTTATGGAGTGTTCTACGTGTGCTGGGCATTGTAGTAAATACTGGAAATGTAACAATAAATAAGGTGGGGGTGGAGATGAGAATATGCAGTTCCTGAATATTTTACCATCGCCTCTGTTCAGCCTCCCTTTTCAGCAGAACACACTTCCTGTCTATCTTCAGGAATCTCTTAGTGCAGCTCCACCCCCAGGTTTTAAGAAATCATGGCTAATATTTGAGTAACTCAGTGTTCCTAGTTTTATGGATTCCCATGGGCCACAACCTTGCCAATAGCACTACAGCTACCACCACCCACTCTTCCTGGGAAGGATCCTGAGAACCATGTGACTCGATCCACATTCCTCTCTCCTGGCTGCAGTATGGTCCTCCCTCTGCAGTTAGGGGAAGTTTCTTTGGGAAAACGGTTGAATCTACCATGACATATTTCACCATGAGTCACCTCCAGGGCCCAGACTCTGAGGGTTTGATTTCAGTTTTAAAATGGCATTTTCTGGCCTTCCCTCCCTCTAACTATCTTCTTTCAGTGTCCCCGGACCTGACATCATCCAGTGTGTATTCTCTATCTTAAAAGCCATCCATCTACTTGTGGCTTTTACCAGATTCTTGATAATTTTTTCATGTGGCAGAGAGTAATGAGGAACAACTCATGGCTTGAAAAAAAAAAAGCCTTTTACAGCTAACACGTTGCTAGACTGTTATAACTTCACTGAGGATGAAATTAAAACAAATGGCGAGTCTCATGTCTCCAAAAATAAGATAATGGGAAGAAATGTGGAACTTGAAACTAGCACCTTGTTCCTTCCTGGTTGTGGACTTATGGCACTGGGCCAATGTTTACTTCACTGTTGCTGTCTAGCGTGTTCTCTCTCTCTCTCTCTCTCTCTCTCTCTCTCTCTCTCTCTCTCTCTCTCTTCTTCCTTCCTTCCTTTCCTCCTCCTCCTCCCCCTTCTCCTCCTCTTCCTCCTTTTCCTCCTCCTCCTCCTCCTCCTCCTCCTCCTCCTCCTCCTCCTCCTCGTCCTCCTATTGAGACAAGATCTCACTGTGGCCTTGATTTCACAGAGATACACCTGCCTCTACCTCATGAGTGCTGGGATCAACAGCCTGCACCTTTATAACTCTCTTAGGGCTGGCTCCTTACATAGCTGAGGGTGACCTTGAACTTTTTATCCTCTTGCCTCTACCTCTCAAGCGCTAGGATTATAGGTGGCTTGTACTACCATGCCTGTCTATTGCATAGAGAGGTTGACCACCTTGGCTGGTGCCACCACTTGGCTGGAACCAAAGATGCTTGGCTTTAGCTTAGGTGACACATAAGATTGTTCAGGGATCATGTCTATGGCTCTACCTCTGAGCCTCTCAGGGGAGCTGATGATCCTATCTAGGGATTCGTAACATAAACATCTGAAGGTCTTGTCAATCCCTTGCCCTTGCCCTTTCCAGTCTATAGGGACAGCCACAGGACTAGGTCTTACCCAGGATCTAGGATTCATTTTGACCACCTTTATTAAGAAGGTAGTCAAGAGCTCTGTATTAGTCCTCTTGGCCATTTTGCTCTGCTTTCAGAAACTATGCTTCTGCCTTACTTTTAAGACCAAGATGCCATTTGTACACTATTTTAATATGATCAGCCATTTAGAATCATTCTCTGGGGTCCAGAGAGATAGATGCCTCATCAGTCAGGCATGCCAATTGCTCTATCAGAGGACTGGATTTTGGATCCTGACACCCACGTCAGATAGCTTGTACCTGAAAGTATAGCTCCAAAAGACACAATACCTGCTTCTGTCCTCCCTTGGTACCCACATACATATTATGCATACATATGCACAGAGGCACATACACATAAATTAAAAACAAACAAACAGGCAAAGCCTCCCTCTGAACTGTGCCAAACTGGAATAGTGTCTGGACACAGTCCTTGATAATTCTTTCTTCATTGGCTCTCCCTGGCCTTTACTGCTGGGTCACACTGTACAGGCCGGCCTTCATCCAAGTCAGAGCACTAATGTGGTTCTGCTCCCAGCCCACTGCTCCCTTCACTCATTCGCTCTGTACTGAGGAGGTACCACATCTCAGGACACTGTGCTGGGCACTTGGATTTCAGAGCAGACTCAGCCCCTTCTTTCCAGAGGTTCTGATTTCCATTTTCAGTGAGTGTCATGTTAGCCATAAACTGATGATGTGTTTAAGAAGCAGGAATATAAGCCTTACAAAGAAGTGCTGCCTCTGTGGAACTCTTTTCAGCTCATAGCTCAAGGCTGTTTCCTGACTCTGCTTAGCACTCAGCCGAGAAATGACCTGACTCAAAAGGACCCATGGTGAGGCCTGATCTCTGATAGGAAACCACCTCTGCCCCATCCCCTGTGACTAATGCAACTTTGTGTCTTTTGGCTTGGTTAATAAAACCTGCTCTTGCTTTTCCTAATGTCCAGTGCCTGGAGTGGCAGGGACATAGCCAGTAAGTGTTACAGTGACAAACCAGAGAACATCAGCCTGGAGCCACCAAGTACCTTTTATTGAACTCGACAAATATCCAATAACCCAGGCCCCTGGCATCTTCTCCTAGAATATTTGCTACAAAGTGAATGGAGGCTTGAAGGGAGGGGCATTTCAAATAGAGAAAAATGCTGGTGGTACCTCTGAGTCTCAGGAACAGAAAGATATAAGGACAGCTCTGGAGGTCCTTTCTGTAAGTCTGTCTCACTATGATCAATTCTGAATCCTTAAGTACTTGATCCTTAAGTACTTAAGTAACAGATGTATAAAAATCAAAATCTAGACAACCAGTTACTAATTACCAAAGTCAGTCCAAGCACACATGATTTTTAGGGAATATTCACCTCAACTCAGGTGGAGTCTGTTATCCCAGTTTATCAGCTTAGGTGACTGACACGCAGTGAAGAAACAGACAATCAGGGTTTAAGCTCAGACCATGCCTTTGTGTCTTTTGTTCCTTTTGACTGTTCTTTTTCTCTAGTGAATGCCCTTTCTCCACAATGCAGAGGATCTAGGCCTTGTTCTCTAATGGAACTAGAGCAAGCATTAAAGAGCATGGTTTTAAGCTTAAATTCTGTCAAGTTAAAAAGGATGCAGGGATAACTCAGCTTTTCTTCGCAGGGCGTTCCTTATTGTTCCCCATGTCTAGTGCCTTCAGTATGGGCCCTTGTATATTCAGCAAAGAGCAATGAGGAATCCAGTGCTCTGGAAACAGTTTCAAGGAGCGAGGGATTGGGCTACTTCTGTTGCCTCCTGCCTCCCTGTGTCTTCAGTCTGACCCCAGTGAGGATGGGAACCTTTATGAGAGGCCAAGCCAAAGGTCCTAGATGTCACTGCCCACCACTTAGGTGCTATAGTCTTGGATATGAGACTCTGCAGCCTGTCTGCCTGAAAACACACCCAGCATCTCAGGAGCCCAGATGAAAGGCAGTAGGCAAGCCAGGAGGCAGCCAATAAGGTGGAGAGATTCCCCAGATGGGGCTCAGGGCATTGTGGGTGTTTACCTTGATGGCCCAGTGTGCTTCTTGCCACTTGAAGTTCTCCCAAAGGCCCAGGGGAGGAGCTGAGAATATCCCAGCAATATGAAAATGAATAAGGGCTCAGCAAACAGAGCCCAGCTTCTGAGCAAACAGCTGAAAAGGCAGGCAGGCAGGCGGGCAGGCGAAGCAAGAAGAGTGGAGGCTGCTAAAGGAGTGCTCTCAACAGGAAGAGTTGAGGGAATGCAAGTCAGGACATGATGTGGCTCCCATTGTCCTTGGTCCAAGATGCCCTTTCTGCCAAGAGAGACACAAAGGAAATATTTCTCAGCCTTGGGCTAGATAGAGAAATGTTGACAGATCTGGTTTTTTTTTTTTTTCATTTTATTTTACAGATAAGATCATACGTGACCCAGGCAGTCTAGAATGATCCCTGAGTTGGAGATGACTTAGAAGAGATCTTCCTAGCCTCTACCTTTTAAGAACTAGGATAGCATATATGTGCCACCATTAGTTGGCTTTTTCTACTATTTTCTACAACAGAAAGGAATTTGGAAGCAAGAAAGACATGAGCCCTGTGCGTTCCTATGAGTTGGGAGGCCTGCCTTCCAAACCTATTTATCACCATATGACTGACTTTGAGTAGGTACATCTCTTAGCGAAGGATGTTCTGTAGACTTCCAGGGTTGTAGCAACCCAAACCCTAGAAGACCCCATCTGGATCTACTTCCTTACTAGAACTAAGAGTGGAGACTCACTTGGGACAGCTTTCACAATGCTAGTCCCATGCACTGCTCCATGGGGCAGCATTTCATAAAACCATGGCTTTCTGTTTGCTTGATTTTTTTCTGTTGTTTTTTTTAAATTATTATTTTATCAAAATAGTAATCATATAGTACAGCATTCACTGCGCTGAGAATGTAGACAAGGCTTGTGAGCAAGCCACACAGCATGGGATAGTCTGTAGGCTGTAGCAAAGAGGCCTTGAGCCAGATCTGGCCAGAGACCTCGTGGGTGGTGGCCCTCCTGACTGCTCTCTTGGCTATTAGGCTTCTTCATCAAATACCCTAGGGCTAGGACGGGTGAATGAGAGTCTGTAGGGAACGTTAGGATAAATGGAAGCTCTTGCTTTGCTCTGATTATAGGACAGACCAGTCCTGGAGCTCAGAGACAGAGTTGGTAGCACAGCTAGCTGCAAACTGCCTCGTGCAGGCAACAGGTAAAGTGTTCAAGACCTTGTTATAGAAAGAGAGACTAAGGCCGGGCATGGTGGCGCACGCCTTTAATCCCAGCGCTTGGGAGGCAGAGGCAGGCGGATTTCTGAGTTCGAGGCCAGCCTGGTCTACAGAGTAAGCTCCAGGACAGCCAGGGCTATACAGAGAAACCCTGTCTCGAAAAACTAAAAAAAAAAAAAAAAAAAAAAAAAAAAAAAAGAAAGAAAAAAAAAAGAAAGAGAGACTAATGCTAAACAAGACAAAGTACTTGCTATCAGCTATACCATAGTCTAACAGTGGAGGAGGAAGGAGATTAATCAAAGAAAACAATATAGAAATAAGAAGACTCTAGGTTTCAGTAGATGTGGTGAAAAAATTTTATGGGAGAGCGCCTAGACTGGAGATTGGAAAGCCTCTCTGAGAATGAGATGTAGGGGACTGATGTGGGTGGATGAGAAGGTGGCAGCCATGTATGGCTAGGAGGGGAGAGCATCTCAAGTTGAAGGAAAAGCAAGAGCCAATTTTTAGAAATGTATGCCTAGGGAATTAGTGGGCAAAAGAGGGGAAAAGAGAAGCTATATCTAGGCAGAGAAGCTACACAGAGGATTTTAGGGGTCCATGCAAAGATTAGGATCTTTGCCTGGTTGAAGCAGAAACCATTGGAGGAGAAGACTGAGTCTTGAGAGCTACCAGGTATAAAGGCACAAATCTGACTGCTGTGAGTATGTGGGAACCAGACAGAAGGCCCTGCTGGCTTGGTCTTAGCCATGGAAGTAAAGACAACATGGTTGTTGAATTTCTTCTTATGGTGGGAGTAGAACTAGAAGATCTAATGAGGAGCATGGGGAATGAGGACAATAGACTTATGACTGATTGGGCTTTTATTAACTGGATGGAGGGTGTACTTTTCATTTCATTCAGGAAGCTTGGTTGAGTAGGTATAGAGGTTAGAGGCAGTGAGAAGTAAAATAAAAATTAGCTTTGAATGTGTTGTGTTTAGGATACTTCTGAGATACTTAGGTCAGGATGCCAAGCAGACAATTGAGTACTCATATCCAGGACCTGGGAAGAAGAACAGTTAGCTGCTAGCCTGAGAGACACAAGCGTGTGAGAAGACATTTAAAGCCACAAGACTGAGTAAGATCATGCGGGGAGAGACGATAAAGAGGGAATGGGGTTCCAGTGTTTTTACAAAGTGACAACAGAGGTAACTGAAAAGGAATGCCAATGAACTAGGAGGCAGTAGGTGAGTCGGGTGGCTGAAGCTGGAGGAGAAAGGTTTTCTGAGAAATAGCAATTGAGTACCAATGCCAAATGCTGCTGGAAAATGAAGATGAGGATGGAGAGCTGAACACGTGCTTGGTCATGGTGACTTGCTCACCACCTTGGTAACTGGTCATCAGTGGAGAGATGGAGTTGGAAAGAGAAAGGAAGATGAGAAAGTAGACACAAGAGTCTAGACACTACCTCTGTACAGGCTTGGTGGGAAGAAGAACTCAAATAAGATCAAAAGTGGGGAGGGAGTAGAGTTGGGGAAGCACTCATGCATTAGACAATATGGAGGAGAAAGTCCTTGTTCAAAGTTCATACACAGGGCATCTATCTCATACTCCTTCCCCAAGGCTCATGGGGCTGAAAGATTGTAAGAGGCTCAAGCCAGGGAGGATCAGAGCAAAACAGTGTGTTCTGGACATGACCAGACCACAGCATTCACAAAGTCATAGCAGCTCTAGTTACCTATATGAGACATGCACAAGATCAATCCAGTTGACCATCCAAGCATTCTAGCTTGGAGTAGAAAGAGATTCACGACCCCCTATCCCTAACTGAGGAACTGTGGACAGTTGATGGCTTCTGGAGAAGAGAGGGTCAGGTGTGTCTCCTGATAAGTTGATCTGTTAGCCCCATACCCAGTAGTATGTGAGCAGCATTAACTGGAACCATTTGGGCTATTAAAAAAATAAAAAGATATGAAGTTAGAGCAGGGGATTGGGAGGTGAGAATCTGTGGATCTGAGAGGAGCTAGAAGTGAGTATGATCAAACTACATTATATGAAATTCTTCAAGAATTAAAATAAGAATGTATTTTTTAAAAAGTCTTCAAGATAGCAAGAAGAGTGGGTTGCAAGCCCAGTGAAAGTGCTGACCTTGTACAGATTCCACTGTGATGGGGGTGTGAGATGGCCAGAGTATTTTGGTTCTGATGTTGATGCATTAAAAGGGTTATTGATGGGAGAATGAAGTAGTTTTCATCTCATAGAAACCCTTTTTCTGTCTATGAAATATACTGCAAGGTCATCGGCTAGAAATAGAGTTGGGGAGGAGAATGTTAGAGACCTGGGGAGGGAGAAGGAAGTGTGATGGCTTCCCCAGAGACTGGGAAATTGAATTTTCTAGGGAAGTGTAGTAGGTTCCTCTGACAGTGTTGAGTGAGATTTGTGGTCATGGTGGTAGTGACTCTAGTCAGCAAATTTGTGTCATTTTTTTTCTCTAGCAGTGTTCAGCTGCTCTGGGCAGGCCCTGAATAAGGGGGTGAGATACCAGGGCTGGAGTCCTGCCAGGGTGGGACAGTGGAAAAGGAGCTGCAAGAAGCTCAAATTACTGATATGGGGTAGTTTTAGTGTTAGATTATGCAATCTGTGCTGGATAAAAAGGGGGTCAGCATGCACTAGGAATGGCAGACATGGATAGCCAAGGGGTAGTTTTTAATAAAGTAAAGTTGAAGACGGCTGGGCTGGCCATGTGAGAACAGCTAACACTAATGGTATCAGAAGTGGACTTTCAGAGGTGGGTGGCTCAGTGATCGGCATGACAGAGTCTAAGAAATGACCATGGGGGTGAACCAAATGTTCATTAAAGGTAGTGTATCAACAAAATTAGGAGAAGAGGGCATTGGATGGGCCACCTCCATGGATTCTGAAGTCTGTGATGATGACAACAGGAATGACTGTGGAGTAATGGGGCTGGCAGAGCCATTGATCCAGGTGCTAACCTGGGGATGTTTAAATGACAGTATCACATATGTAGGAAGGCTACTGTGAGAGCTGATGAGGAATGCTTCAAGTGAGCCTTGAGCTCTAAATAAAGAGTGTAGAAACTGTTGTGGATCAAATGGGACACACACCAAGTTCTCATGTACACAGGTCATGGAAGACAAAATGGCTGTCCCTGGGAAGAGCTTCTGAAGAAATGCATCCTTCTGCTGAAACTCGTTTTTTTTTTTTTTAAAAAAAGGAACTCTCTGAGGGAACTGAGTTTTCCAGAAAGTATTGGGGCATGGACTGCTTGTACTGTTGTGCACAGTCTGGGAAGTAGAGTCCTGATAGCAACTCAGGTATGCCAGGCCCATCCTGAAAAGATACAAAATTTGCCAATTGAAGACACTGGTTTCTGCTTGTGATGAATATATCAGAGCCTTCAGCTGGAGACCTGGGGAAAGAAAGTGGCCAACTAGAGTATGTATGATGTGGTGACTAAAGATGTGGATAGTTCACGCCTAGAAGTATCTTAGCTATTGACATAGTAATCATATCAGAAGAATGGCAAAGATGCCTTGAGGCATCTGCAGTTAATGCTTAATTTTCAGATAAAGAATATGAGGCCCAAAAAGGAGAGGTCATCAGCTACTAAGAGGTCCATGTAGAGTTTGTACATACTATGCGTCTATGGGAGGCAGAAGAAACAAGAGATCCAGAGAAGTCAGTACTGGCTGAGCTAGGAGAACACAACATTGCTCTGCCTGTTTTAGCCTTGTGCTTATTGTGGTGGCCTCCATTAGGGACAACATGGCATAGGGCCATATAGGGACCAGGGGAAACTACTTATGTCATTCCCATCACTCCAAGTGACACCTGGATGGAATATACTAGGTTATTGGGCTTTAGGACCTCCATGCTTGCTTGGAAAAACACCTGTATAGCAACAAGTAGATGACCAGGAAACGGTAGGAAAGACTTCCTTCTAAAACTGGCCTGTGGCATCCCCTGGACTGGCCTTGTGCTAGTCAAATGGTGGAATCACTGACTGAGTATCCTCTGCCTGAAAATACTTCCATAAAGCCAAATACTACTAGAGGATACCACATTTATTTCCAGGGACTCACGGGTTTAACAATAAAAGAGACCTGAGTGGTCTTTGGATTCCATTGCCTCATATCCAAACAAAAGCAACAGAACTTGTGGCCCACAGGGCATCATGGCCATGTGCTACCTTTTTATTCAATTTAGAGTGCCTCTCCCAAGGGTTTTCCACATCTAAGGCTCTGTATCATGAACTGATCTACCTACTTCCTCCTGAATACTTGAAGATGGAGCAGGGAGAAGAGCTAGCCCCCATCTGGAGACCAAGGGCAGATCCCCAATGAATCATGGCAACTGGGGAGCCCTTTTGCTCTTTAGGAGAAGGTGTGGATGAACTTGGCCCTGATGAGTTGCCTCCTGCCTTCCAATCCCTCTCTCCTTCCAGCCTGCACAAGTGTTAAATACAGCATCAAATTAAGCAAAATTAAATACATTTCCATGCAGTATTTTTCTCTTGAAGGAATCAAACAATGCGGTTGCCATAGTAACAGCCTCTTCTGAAAAGGTCACCTGCAAGAAACTGTGTTTTAGGTACAACTCAAGGAGATTATGGGGGATTAACTCATTTTATACATATATATTAAATATATTTTTTCTTTAAAGGGACTGTTATGAAGGAATAATATCCAATGGAGCCGGAAGATACCCAGAGCAAAAAATTTAAGTCCCTGATAAAGGATTCTTTTTCTTCTTTCCTTTTTTTTTCTTTCTTTTTTTTTTTTTAACCAGCATGCAGTGGGGTGATATCTGAAATGGCGACTTTGTGTTTTTACTTGGCTTTAATTAAACCTCAGTCGGGGCTGAGAAATGTGGTGAAGCGAGATAATTGCACTATTCCCAGTACAATTTTTAAACTCCAGCTTTTATATGCACCTCATGACAGCCTGAACCTACCCCCAGACTCCTGAGGCTGCTTGAGGCTCAGCCTCTAACTGACCCTCTTAACCTGGGGCATCAGGGAGCTGTGTGCGTGGGGATCTCCAGAGGTGGAGGAAGGCTGAGACCAAGGATCAGGGAGCAGAGGCCACATCGCCTATGAAGAGTTTAGCTCTAGTTTTTGGGAAGGGCTAGCATGAGCCAACCTAACTCCCAGGCAGAGTGGGACAATTCTTCTGCTTTCCTGAGAGCAAGAGTCTTCAGAATATCTTGAGGCATCCTTGTTAGAGTTGAGCTAAAATGAGCTGCCTGGTGCAGAGTTGCCAGTGAGATGTTCAGGCAAGCTGAGGGCAGAACACATTTCTCTTCAGTGCTCTGTGTAAAGCTCTTAAGCAAAACTCCCTGAAGAAAGAGGCTTAAGGTTTCATACATGGGCCCCCACAGCTCCTACAGCCAGCCCACAGTAGTCCCAGTGCTACAAGTTCTGGCTCTTCTCGAGTCAGGATGACAGACACCTAGCTGAGCTATGCCAGAGTTTGCCTGGCCTTTTTCATTCACCCATTTAGTACCATTTGTTTTCCAGACACAGAGAGAGCAGGTACCTGTCACAGACCAGGGAGCTCAGGCTCTCAAAGCACAGAGGTAAACATAGGACTGTATTGGCTTCCAGGGCACTACTAGCTAGACAACTTCTCCATCATTGGGTTGGTCATATTCCAAAGATAATCCATACCTCGCTGGCCAGGGATGATAGTCTCACCCCAGTCCCACCTCAGGACTACAGTCTACATGTTCATGTGTGTGGTAGGGGCAGGGAGAGGTGTACATACATGCATACATACATCTGACATACGTAGATATAGTGATTGCTGCATACCTCTAGCTATTTGTAGTATAGGCTCGATTTCTACAATACTCTCAGAGGACCTGACAACATATGGAATTCTTCACCCTTTTTGGCCCCAGGTTCCATCCAGTAACTTCCTTAATTGATCCTTCAGTTAAGCAAAGTAAGCTTGCAGAGTGTGTCAAAGATAGGCAGACCTGAGTTTGAATCATGACTAGCTATAAAACAGTGGAATACTGCTCTTTCCTTCCCCATCAAGGGGGAATAAGAAGAGCTACTGTCTTAAATCACAGCTCCTTATGGGGTTGTTCTAAAGATTAAATGAAATGACCTGAGGGAAGGGGCTGGATAACGGAGGTGCTCACCAGATGTTTGTTGACTATTTGGTGAACATGACTTTTGTACAAAACAAACCGTGTGTTTCTTTCCTGTGAAATCCAGCCTGCCAGCTTGGGGACTGCTGCAGAGATTAAAGAAAGAACAGCAATTTCTATCTCTAATCCTCAATACAATCACTGGAGGCTTCCTTAAACTCTTTTTTAAAAAGCAAAACTACAGTTATCCAGGGAAGAATTTTATTTTCAGTGCAACCCAGCCTCCTCAAGAAAATACATCCTTAAAATAAGACCCCCTAGTGTTAGGCCAGACCAGAAAGACCTTGGTAAAGACCATGTCCCCTTATAGAGAGGGCATGGCTTTCTGTTACCAAAATCTGTGTCTTTTCTTCATTTAGGATAAGACAGCCTTGCCTTGTCCCTTACATCTCCCAGCAGTAGACTCTTCCTCTGCATCCTGATGGTGGCAACATCCCCAAATGGCACCAGACATTACCAGATAGACACAGTTGTGAAGCACTGGCCTCCTGTATTTCCTGGGAGCCACGTCTAGTGGATCTGATGGGTATCCCTTGATATCAACTGGGGTGGCCGCTGCCACCATAGCACTGTTGTCTGTCCTGGCTGCTTTGGGGGCTTAGCCATGTTCTGTTTCCTGTCTTGGGTCTTACTGCTGAACTTGTCAACTAAAATATGCCCAGTCCTCCTAAGGACACTTGACAAGGAGGCCATGTCTTCCAGATTCAAGTTAGGAGCCTTAGAAGCTGGTAAAATCTTGAAATCTGCCTATATTGTGTGGTCTTGGGCTAGTTACTTCCTATTCTGAAGCTCAGTTCCTGATCTATAAAATGGGGATCTGCTATGAATTTCACAGTGCCATTCCAAGATTAAATGAAATAAGATTTATGAAAGGCTTGCTACAATGACTAGAACATAGCTGTCTCAGTGTGAGGCAGACATCAAAATCACCTGGAGGTATTATCCACACATCGGTGGGCCCCACCTATCTTCAGTCGATCTGGCATGGCTCTGAGAATTTGTATTTTCAAGTTCCTAGTGATATTATTGGTACTGACACCACACCTTGAAAAGCACTGACCTCTACAATCCAATGGGAAGTAGATCATGATCCATTTTAATTAGAACCGTGTAGCTATCCAACTTTGCTTATGAACACATCAAAACAGACTGAATTCAGACTGTGGCAATCCAACACAACTTTCCACAGTGGTGAGAATGCCCTTGGTCTATGCTGGCCAGTTTGGTAGTTGCTAGCCACATGCAATGAATAAACATTTAAAACAGCCAGACAAATGTGGGACTGAGTTAAATTTATATTAATTTAATAGCACTGTATGACTATTACCTAGAATGTAGGATGATATAGAACAAATTCACATAAGCACATCCTAGTGAAGATGTGTCCAATGGTCAGGGAGATGAATGGCTAGGCAGGTATCATCACCTCGAGATCTCAGACTGGGGTCAAGACACAACATTTCAGCCACCTGCTCCTTTGGTATGTTCTTAAGGAAATTCTCAAGACCTTGGAGGCCAACTCATGAATCTCTACCCTTTCCCCAAATACGTGAATACCTAAATATCCTGCTCAGTCAGGATCAGGAACAGTTGAAACACAAGAAGTGTGGAATCTGTGCATCTAAGCAGAATGATGATGGACCTTTTAGGGATAATTCTCTTCTGGGCAGAGATGTGCTAGGATGGTTCAGGGACAGAATGAGATTCTCTCTATGGAAGAAGGAAAAATTGAAAAGCAGTATGATCTGTTAAACCATGGAAGAACAAGATGGTTGATTAGAAGAAAATTTCATATGACCCCAAGACTAGACAGCTGGTGAAAGTTTGGAAGAGGGGCTGGAGAGATGGCTCAGAGGTTACGAGCACTGGCTGCTTGTCCAAAGGTCCTGGGTTCAATTCCCAGCAACCACATGGTGACTCATAACAATCTATAATGAGACCTGGTGCCCTCTTCTGGCTTGCAGGCATACATGCAGGCAGAAAAGTGAAAATTATTTCTGTGGGGCTGGAGAGGTATCTCAGTAATTAAGCACACTGTCTGCTCTTCCAGAGGACCTAGGTTCGATTCCCAGCACCCACATGGTGGTTCATAAACATCTGTAACTCCAGTCCCAGGGGATGTGACACTCTCTTCTGGCTTCTGCAAGCGCTGCATGAATGTATTGCACAGGCATGCATACAGGCAAAACACCCATACACATAAAAATACATAAATTTTTAAAAAATGAAAAGAAAGTAATGTCTGTGACTCAGATAAAAAGATGCTTACCATCTCAGTGCAGTTCTGTGTGCGACAAAGTTACGTAGTGTTCCTCTCCCAGAGTCGCTCTGACAATGTTCCCCTGAGAACCTCTCATCTCACGATATGTCTGCTGTGCTTGAGAAAATCATGTAACACAATGGTGAGCAACTCTGGTCCTGGGAGTCCACAGTGAGGTTGTGCAAAGCTATTTGTGCCACTCAGTAGCTATAGGACCATAGGCAAATTATGCAACCTCCTTAGCCTTGGTCTTCCCATCTGTAAACAGAAGTGATCATGGTATGCACATAGAGAGGTGTATTGCTAAAAGAAAGCAGTGAATGCTTTTTAGATGGCAAGGGTTACTACGTAAGTGTACCACTGACCTCCCTCCTCGTCTCACATGGGCACCATGAGAGCACTTCTGGGAGCCTTTCCTAGAGTGTGTCTTATTCTGGGCCCTTTGACTGAGTAGAGGTGACCTCTCTGCCCACAGGCCCTCAGGGGTGTGCTTTTCCTTCACAACAACAACCATGATGAATTGTGGTGCCTGATACAGCCAAGACACAAGAAATAGCATCACCAGAAAACCAACTTAAGCCTGGCCTGATTTAGTGCAGAGAAAATGACAGCTGCTGTGCTCGGCTGGCTTCCACCCAGCAGAAGGCTATTTTTTGCAAATAAAATGGTAAGTTGCTAATCAGAAAGATAAATTAAGAAGCATTAAGATAATGATGGTCTAATCACTGTCCACACAGAGAATTGCTAGAGTGAATATCCAGGCTACCAAGTGCTTTGAGCACATTTGGTGATTATTTGTATTATGAAGGGAATGATGGATTCCAGGCCTGGAATCAATCTAGCTCAGGAAATACACAAATCCAACCTCCACCAGGGACTTCTGGAGGTCAACTGTTCCCCTGCTGGCCTCCATCCCCAGCTCTGAACAACCTCTCTCAAACTATTCTTCATCTCTGGCTGTCTTATCACTGAGTGTCCCCATCTTCTATGAAGGCATCTCTTGGTCCAACTGTTTGAGTGCCCAGTATGCCACTTTTTGGGGACTGGCTGGGCTCAGAGGGAGTGCTCTACTTTGAGAGTGACAGAAATGACTCTGTTTAGGAACAAGCTGGCTACATGGCAGAAGATGGAAGCTAGGATCTTCCTTGTTCCCAAGACCTGCTGGGCAGAAGTGCTGTCCCATCATGCCATAGAGTCTGAAGCCATCAGCACTGCACAGATTGTTGTCTCTTGCTCTGTAGCTAAAGATCCAAGGTGTATGGAGTATGGCTTGTTTGATGGCTCAGAGCCCAACACGGGGACTTAGGCAGGGTTTCCATTGGCTACTATGGACTGTAATGTTAGAGTGAGAAGGAACACTGAGAAACTCTACCCCAGGACACCAGCACAGGAACACATAGGGTGACATATTCAGTATAGACTAAGCAGGAAACTCCATTCAAAGAACAAGTTTAGGCGATCCAATATTGACTAACGTGATGTCTTTTGAGCTCCCATACAATGTCATCTATATCTCCATTTGTGAGATGGGATATATGGCCCAACCTATAGCCTGCTGTACCCCACTTGCTGAGCTGGTGTCATCCCTACTACTGTGAGGTGTGAGCACCAACTTTAAGTTGGGGAGCAGTAGTTGGATTCTAGGATTCTGCGATGGGCTTACAAGAACGGACTTTCAATTGTGAGAAATTTCACAGGCCAGTAGCTATACACAGTCACTACTAAAATTCAATCATAGACATTTAGTAGCAAATATATTAAGCAGGGCATAGTGGTGCACACCTTTCATTCTAGCATTCAGGAGGCAGACACAGGCAGATTGGTTGCTGAACTCAAAGCCAGCTTGGTCTACACAGTGAGTTCCAGGACAGCCAGAGCCAAGTAGACCCTGTCTTGAAAACCACAAGAAGAACAAGATAAGTTATATTAAAAAGAAAGGTGATAATGCCGGGTGGTGGTGGCGCACGCCTTTAATCCCAGCACTTGGGAGGCAGAAGCAGGCAGATTTCTGAGTTTGAGGCCAGCTTGGTCTACAGAGTGAGTTCCAGGACAGCCAGGGCTACATAGAGAAACCCTGTCTCGAAGAACAAAAACAAAAACAAAAACAAAAAAAGAAAGGTGATAAATACTCAAAATTCTTGCCTTTCTAAGCATTCTACCCTCATCCCTACCCTTAAGGTTATTTTCATCTATCAGATCTGTCAGAGAAATACTGTATGATATGTGCTGCTCTGAATCCCTCCTAACTTCATGTTTGGTAACTTCATGTTAGCAGCTTAAAACTAACCATAGAGAAAATGTCCTTCTAGAGAGTAGTTGCATTAGCACACCACTGGTCTTAGGATGTCACAAGTGAGGGCTGTGACATGATGAGGATCCCTAAGGTACCATAAGATAAGCCCCAGCCCAGAGCCAGACACAGTGCGTGCTCAGTTCGTGGTAGATGTAATCAGGCGGCATGGATGCTGGGCTACAGCACTGACCCCAAAGACAGGTTAAAAACTGCAGTGGGCAGGCACTGAAAATCTAAGAACCTCATCCATTTGGATTTTCGAATACTTGTGTCTTTAAAGATCAGATTATAAAAGCCAAATCAGACCTTGAAAGTATTAGGACAGTACCGTTAGAAAGTAAAGAATTCAGGGTAGAGAGATAACTCAGAGGTTCAGTGTACTGGCTGTTCTTCCGGAAAACCTGGGTTCAATTCCCAGCATCCACATGGCGGCTCACAATCATTTGTAACTCCAGTACCGTGGGATCTGACACTGCACACATGTGGTACACAGACAGACATGTGAGCAAAGCACCCATACACATAAACTTTAAAAGAGAAAAGGAAACAAAGAGTAAGGTCAAGAATTCTTTTGGAACATAAAATGTTTCCCATGGCTGGAGAGAGTACTGAGTTCAAATCCCAGTACCCATGTTGGGTGGCCTACAACTGCCTCTAACTCCAGTTGCAGAAGTATCCAGTACTTGTGTAAGTACACACACACACTCACATACACACACACACACACACAGCTCCAGGAGTATCGATTACCTGTGTAAGTACACATACATACACACTCACACACACACATACACACTCACACACACATGCACACACACACAGCTCCAGGAGTATCCATTACCTGTGTAAGTACACACACATACACACTCACACACACACATACACACTCACACACACAGCTCCAGGAGTATCGATTACCTGTGTAAGTACACACACACACACACACACTCACACACACACATACACACTCACTCACACACACATGCACACACACACAGCTCCAGGAGTATCCATTACCTGTGTAAGTACACACACAT
>NW_022196906.1:30960346-31022741 GCF_008632895.1 Mastomys coucha | reverse complement strand
CACACACATACACACTCACACACACACACACACACACAGCTCCAGGAGTATCGATTACCTGTGTAAGTACACACACACACACACACACACACACTCACTCACACTCACACACACACAGAGTGGAGTACACACTCACATACACACACACACACACACAGCTCCAGGAGTATCCATTACCTGTGTAAGTACACACACATACACACTCACACACACATACACACTCACACACACACTCACACACACACACACACAGAGTGGAGTCAGTGTGAAGAGTAGAGGAGAGTTACAGTTGGTTTTGTGTTTTGTTTTATTCCCCCCCCCCCTTTTACCATATGAACTTCAAGTATTGAACTCGGGCTGTCAAATTTGGCAGCAAGACCCACTGAACTCTCTTGCTGGCCCAGAAGTGAATTGTTTTGCTCACCTCGTGTTCTAGGGGCTGGTGTTGCCGTTTGACCAGAGCCTCCTAGAAATGCCTTGATCAGAGCTTTTATAGACAGCACATACTATGTGCACACAGAGCACAGGATGAGTTCTCCTTGTCCCTTCTCAAGAGGGAGGACACCACCACTTTCATCCTGGAACACACACACTGTGTGGAGCAAACACTTCTGATTTTCCTGCTGCTGGGGAGCTTGCCAGCCCAGGACAGGAGGTTCTCCTGGCTGTGGCTTTTTCTGTCTCTCAAGATATGGCAATAATTTTATGAGGTACACATTTTATTACTCCCATTTTATAGATGGGAGCACAAAGGTTCATTAGCTTAGTCAAAGGCACATGGCTTAGTGAGTGATGACACTCTGGAGCCCAGACCCAACCACAGTCCCACGCTTTCTTTACAGAGCAGATTGTGGATGAAGAGAACATAGCAAGGCTTTGGGACGTGCACGGTCAAGGCAGTTTCCATGCAAGATACCTCCCTACCTAAGCGCCTTCAGCTCCACCAACCAGATCTGGCAGCCTTGAGCCTGGTGGGACGACTCACACCAGTTAGCTGCAGAAAGCTACTGTGGCTCCTGCCCTGGGGAAGGGCACGCTTTGCAGTCCAATGCTCTGGGGTGCTTGTGGAAACAAGGCCTGACTCCTCTGCCCCGTGTCTGCTGGGAACACGAGGTTTCCAGGACCTGACCCTTCACCCACGCCTACCTTCTTCAGTCAGCCAGTGACTCCTTCCAGCCCCGCATCCCACCACCTCCCCCCAACACATCCCAAGTCTGGATATCTCCAGGCCGACCTTGGACAACACATGGCTTTGGGCTAATTCCTGGCTGAGTAGGTGGGGGAGGAAAGGAATTGGAAATTCCTGAAGACTCAGTCTTCTGAGGGAGCAAATGAATCTTCTTCCTCCCGGGTCTCCTCTGCAGCTGCTGAGCTGCAGAATTTATCGGAGTCCTTCACGCTCTGTGACAGACTGCTAATGAAAGGGAGGCCGGGCTTCTGTGCCTGCCTCCTTTGGTTTCTTATTTGTTAGGGGATTTTTATCCCCAAGAGAAGACAGGATGGTGACTGGAAGCCAGGAGGGCCTCACAGAGCCCTGTAGCTTGTCAGCAGGGCTTGGCTTGAAAGGGCCCGGCTGAGGGCCACCCAAGGGGCTGTTCGCAGCTCCAAGTACCTGCCTGGGATGTGAAACATGCCTTGAGATTAATGGGAACCAGATGGGCAGGGAGGCCCCCTCCACCTGGCCTCCTCTACAGCACTGCTCAGACTGCTGGCACAGTGGAGAAGCCTTTCTTAGGGTTCTCTGATCTTGGGTTTTGCTCCAGGCCACATGCCCGGGAACAGAAGCCAGGACTCCTGGCCCTCGCTGTTTGTATGGAAGGATGAGGAAGTTAAGCACGACCGTTGGAGGTCTGTTATCTAGCGAGATGGTTCTGGGCCCAGGCTACACATGAGATTTTTAAAGCTCCCTAAGCCTGAGCCCTACCCAGACCACTACATAAAAACCCTTGGGAAGAGGGCCAGGTGCTTGTTATTTTAAAAGTTTCCCAGATGTTCTCATATGCTGCCCAGGTTGAGAATCACTGGATTCCTTGTAAACACTTCTGGATTGAGGAAGTGGCTACTCCAAGGTCATTCGGTCAGGGCTGCAGACTGTCTCTTGCCTCGGCCTTGGGCTGTGATGACCCCTCTCTTAGTGTCCCATGACTTGTCAGCCCCACAGGATGCCTGTGAAAAGCCCCACAGCCTTTTTTTTTTCTTCTGCCCTGCATATTGTTACTTGACACTTGATGTCCCCGGCTCTCTCCAAGCACACACCACCTCTAGGCAGGTGTTGCTTTACCACTCTGGCTCCTCTGAGTTCTCAGGATGGGGCCTCACTCGTCCAAGTGTGGTCTGAGGACCAAAGACATCAGTGTGGAGTAGGAGATTGTGAGAAATGCCTCAGCGTGCCGCCACTCCGTCCAGACCCCAGAGTCTGAGTCTACATCTTAGCCAGATCCCCGGGAGGTTCATGAGCTTCACTGCCTGCTGCGTAGAGTACACCATCTATTTACATTCTTCCCAGCAGGTCTCATCTCACTGGCAAAACTGCTTTCTCCCTGAGAGCAGAAGATATTGTGCATAAAACTTGTGGCAACACAGCACAACTCTAGGCACACAGTGCCTTGGACCTTTTTGCTGATTTGGATCTATCTGCCTCGGCTATCTTAGGCACAGAGGTCCTATGATGATGGAGAGTTGGGAAGTCCTCAGCTCCATTGGCTGAACCCCCCAGCTATCCTGGACCCTGCAGAACAGATGAACTCTCTCCGTTGTCCTGTGGGAGATTCCTATTGGTGTGGTCCTGAGGAAAGAAGGAGAGAGCATCTTTCACAGACACTGTGCATGGGGATGGTTGCCCCTGTCATCCAGAAAGATGATGCAGTGTTTGTCACCTGAGCCCTGTTCTCCCACATAGGAATGGTAGTATGTATCCTACTACATTCTGGGGTCCCCTTCCATGTGAGGCATTTAGAAGGCATTGAATAAGCGCTCTTAATGAGTCAAGTGAGACAACAGAAGTGAAGGCACATTGATATTTCAGAGATCAAATTATTTTCTCCTTTCCCATTTTTTTGGATGAACAGACAGACTAGATTGTCAGCCTTGAACTTTCAAGTTCTGGGTCAGAGTTGAACAGTAACAGGGGTCCCCCCAGTGCTCTGACTGGAGTCCCTGGGGAAGAAGGGTGTGTTCACAAAAGAGCAAGTACCTGCCACCCACGGCCAACATGGGACTGAGTTTAGCCAGATCCAAGTGGAAGAGGGAATAAAGTGGGGCAGAAGATGAGAGCCTTAAATCACTCCCCTAAAACAATTCCTGCTCACCACTCGCGTGTCACCGGGTGCTCATTAAATGTGTAAGCACCTTCACCAGAGGCCTCTGCCTTCTGGATGCTTTATCCTTTGCCCAATAACCGTTAATCAGGCAGTAGCAGCGCAAGCCTTGTGAGGGCTGGGTCTTGCCTGGCAACCACAATCTGCTCCTATTTCATCTAAAAAAAAATAATAATAAAGTGGATAGGATGTTGTGTTTCTCTCCCCATCTCCAGCATGAAAGACTGTAGGATCAGAGCACTCTCCCACCCCCACACCCACCTCTTGATGAAAAATTAACCAGCTGTGCAGAGAGAATGAATCCCTAAAGGAGAACCGGTCTCTGATGTGAGCTGGGCTGGGTTCTGGGAGCTCCAAAAATCCTCCTGATTGTTAATTCTCTTACCCCTAAATCCTCCTTGCAGCCACCGACAGGTGTGTACAGCATGTTAATTGGCCACTCCTTCCGCAGCCAGCTGTGCCCAGCAACTGGTGGAGCAGAGAAGCCCTACTTGGTCTTTTGATGTGATGCAAGTCCCTGTGAGCTCCTGGGGCAGCAGAGTCATTTGGGGTATACTTCTTGTTTACTTCTATCTATATGTACTCTTGGTAGGGATAGATAGAGAACAGAACCTGAGAAAAGAACCCGGATCTTATTGGCATCTTGACCCCTGCATCTGAGAGACAGTGACACATAGAAGTGATTGTACTGAATAAATGAATGGATGAATGAAGGAGAGCTTGGCTAAAGGCCAAGTCTATGTACCAGGCACATTTCAGTCCATGGGACCCCATTCATACATGCACCCATTCATTCAATAGACATTCATTAAGTAACGTGGTTCATTCATTCTTTATTCTCATTCATCTATTCATTCAATGTACGGGTCTTGTTCTAGGGCTAGGGATGCAGAGATAAGATGTTCATTCTCTACTCTCATTATGTTGATAATGTAGTAGGGAAATAGGTCAGGAACCTGAAAACAGTAAGAGGGCGATAACAGCCTCCAGAGTGAATTTAGGAAGCACTGTGGGAGCCAGAGGTGGTTACCCAACTCCACCAAGGAACAATGCGGAGAGGTGACACCCAAGAGTAGTAGGAGTCATCCACACGAGTCTTGACAGAAGGGTGTGCCTGGCAGAGGGTGCTAGACATGTGAGATAGGGCCCTAATACCAGTTCCCTGGTGATGGTAGAGGTCAGAACCAAGGGTGCCCTACCCACTTCTTGTGTTGTGGGATCCCATCTTGCCAAGCCTCGCTCTGGTAGGATAGATGAACAGCAGATCAAGAGACTTAGATCAGGCGCCACCCATCAGAAGTAATAAGTGGATGTTAAGGCTGGCTGTCACCTGTCTCCCGAGGTGTAGTTTTACAGTGTACCCTCTCCCACATAGGCCTGAACACACCGGGAAGCAACGTGGAGAGGCAGGGGATTATTCCTCCAGAGGTCCTTGGTGCTTGTTGTACCCATTCCAGGGCAGGCAAACACACTGTGTCGCCTCTTAAAAGCACTGTGTGAGGCACTCTGCCTACTGAGCAGAGACTGAACTATTCTCATAAATCCTAGGGTAGTCACTGCTGGACACAGTAGATCCTCATAAAAGTGAACAGAGAATTACCATTTGAGCCAACCATACCTCTCCTAGATGTAAACTCCAAAGATTAATAGGAAACAAACATGTATTTGCATACTCTGATTTATGGTTGTATTTTCTTATTGATTGATCAAATCTGAAAATAACCAAGTGTTCATCCTCTGTTGGATGTCTATAACCACCCAATGGAATATTATTCTGCCACCAAAAAAAAAAAAGGAAAAAAAAAGGAATGACACTCTGGCACATGCTACAGCACAGATGAACCTTAGAAACATTATGTTAAAAAAAATAAGTCATCAATTAGGAAGTAAATTAGGCTTGCCAAGGGCTGGAGCGGGTGAGAATGGATTGTTGTTGCTTTGAATGGCACAGAGTTTCTGCGGGGGTGACAGAAGAAAATTAAGACTAGATAGTGGTGAAGTTTGCATGTATGTGTGTAACTATGTGTGAATGTAACTATAGCCGTGGACATCATGCTTTTAAAAGTGGTTAAAATGCATATTTGCTTTATATGTATGTTTCCACAATTTCTGTTTTGTTTTGTTTTATTGTTTGTTCATTGTGTGTTTATTTGGAGACAGAGTATGGATGTACTATATACTATGTACTATGTAGTGGTAGCTATCCCTAGAAGTGACTCTGTAGACCAGGCTGGCCTTGAACTCGGAGATCTGCCTACCTCTGCCTCCCAAGTGCTGGGATTAAAGCTGGACAAGCACAACCGTGTCCAGCAAGCCTACAGAAGCCAGCATTCCCAGGAGGTCTCCCATCCAAGCTCTAACCAGGCCTGACACTGCTTAGTTTCTGAGATCAGGTACATTCAGAATGGCATGGCCACACAGTTACTGCAAATTTTAAAACCCTCCACTAGCTTTTACAAGAGACCTAGCAGTCAATACTTTACTGCGGTCTCCTCTCAGGTCTGCATACCCAGCAGGCCTTGCTCCCTCCAGGACTCCTCTAGGCATTGAGTTCTGCCAGGCTGGTGTGTTTCGTTATTTTGTTTTTATTTCCTACATCTGCTACTACCAGAATCTATTATTGCTCTCTGGGGCTCATGCCCCTGACAGCGATTATTTGTACATGTAAATCAGAGAGCCAGGGACAAAGCCTTAATGACAGGCTCTTTGGAGGTAGCAGAGACAGCGGGGAGAAATGAGCCAGCCCACCACAGGACTCCTTCCTTGGGTGCAAGTGTTCAGAAGCTAGGTCTGGGGAAGGTGCAGACTCCACGTCCAGGTTCACAGACTTCTTTGTGAAAGCAATGTGGATTCTGGATGCTCTTGGGGTGTCCTGCACTGATGGGACTCAGTCCTTGACTCCCCCTTCAAGGCTGGACCCATAGCAAGCCCACTCAGGACTGGCACATTTAGCACGCATGGGAAGACAGCTTTCTCTCAGCTTCTCTTTGCTATTAGGAGCAGGCTGTGGTTTCTCTTCACAGTCCACAGTGCCTTTTGCCTGAGAAGGGATTACCCTGAAAGACAGCAAATGTATCTATTCAACAGTGGGAACATTGGGCTAGGGCTATGGCTCAATGGCAGAGCTTGCTTTTGCTTGCATGAAGCCCTGGGCTCTGTTACTAACACTCCCCACAAGACTGTGACATTTATCAACCCCCAAGGAATACTGGAAAGGAGGGGGTCCAGGATAAACTTAAACCTACAAAGTAGGAATGTGGGTGTCATTTGGCTTTTTGTTATTTGATTGAGTTTGGGGTTTGGAGATAGATGGGGGTGGATATGTGAATACACTTCTTGGACCATCTTAAGCCTGTTAACAGCTGATCACACAAGGACATAAGTTGCAGGGTTTGCTGGTGTTTATGTTAGACACACAATTGTGGGCTTGAAGGGTAGCTTGGCTGGTAAAGTGCCTGCCTTTTTACCCACAGAACCCACAACAAAAACTAAACATGGTCTCTCCCCAGCACTAGGGAGACAACGAATGCATATCCACAGGGCTTGCTGGTGAGTAACACCAGGCTAGTGAGAAATCCTGTCAAAAGGTGGTGGTGGGGGGGGGGGAAGGTGGCTAGTGCTTGAGGAATAGTACCCAGGTACCTATACACACACACACACACACACACACACACACACACACACACACATACATACACACACATACACACACGCACGTACACACACACATACACACACATACACACACGCGCTGATACAAACAAAATCCCACATTTGTATATGCATACAATATCTTTGGTAGGCAGACACAATTTATAACAGTGATTGCCTCTGGGGATGAAATGGAAGGACAGGGGACTCAGAGCCAGAAGCAGGAGAAATATACATATAGTTCAGATACATACATTTGCATGCATATTTTTCCATAGGTAATATATACACAAATAATTTTCTGCTGTTTAAGTTTTCTACCATATGCTTTTCATCGGCTACTCAATAAATAACCTTTTCTTTATTTCTCTGTTAGCGTGTTACAAGTGGGCAGTTGAGTGGCATCTGGCGGCCCTCTTCCTCCCTCTGGTTTCTCTTGTTGTTTCTCAGAAGTTTGGAGTAGAGAGGGGCTCTTCTGTCTCCAGTGTGCTCAGCAAATGTTGTGTTTCCTGAGGTTCTTCCTTCCCAACTATCTAGTTCCTTGTTTTCCTGGACAGGAGCCTAGGTCTTGTGTCTTGGTTCTCTTTCCATCTGGGTTTTGTGTTGTTACTGTTCAAAATGCTCCCCAAAGCATCCCTGTTTGTCTTTTGTAAATCTTGTCTTTCTAAACTCTAGGAAAAGAATCCATCATTGCAAGATTATATATGAAGCGTTCTTCCACCCCTTCCCTCCCCTCTCTTACTTTCCCCTTCTCCTCTCCCCTCTGTAGGTAGCTACCTCTCCCATCTCCCTTTTATTTCTAACTAGAATGTCTTCAACATGGCTAAGGATATTACCTTTACTCTTATTTTCCTCAACATTGATTAAAGGAGCTTAAAAAAAAAGGAATGTTCCAGGACATTCTGAGCAGTGGAAAACTGCATACGAGGAAGGAAGTTGCCCCCTCAGCTGGGCTCTGTAGTTCCCTGCCACTAATGCTATAATAATATTTTTCTTATATCACAAAGCTCCCTGTCCTCCCTATCCTATTTAATTTGTAATTTCAGACAAGGATTTCCATGCTAACTAGAGGAAACACATAAAACACAAATACAAACGACTCCCATTTGAAGTTGTTTTGAATATTCCTGGTGAGGAACTAGTTGTTACCAGATTTTCATCTCCCCAAGTACTTATGGACTATCTCCTTCAGATCCATCTGTCCATTAGTCAACCTTGAGTCCTAAGACATCAGAACAGAAGCTCCTATTCTCATGGAACTTACAGATCACAAGAGCAAGACTAAAAGGCAGGTGCAGGAGCTCAGGGAGATATCCTGTAGGTAGCCAGCTCAAGAAGCCGGGGCTGAATGGAGATGCTGGGGGAAGTTGGACTATGTGGAAGACCTAGGGGCTGGGGCATAAAGGCTATAGGGAGGAGAGGTCTGGAACAGGGTACAGAGGGCCATACCGAGAAAAGATATTGGGGTTGAAGACCATGACCCAGCTCTTGTCAGTGGGAAGATAACGTAAAAGCTGTGGGTAGGCTAGTAGAAGGGACTGCCCACAAGCCCTTCATCTTGTTAGACATCATTTTAATCAAGAACTCTGTCTCTTCTAGACTGTCCACTCTGTCCAAAGCAAATAGTTCTAGTTCTACATTGCAAGGCTGTCATGGGGATTACATGAGAAAGGAGAGACATCTAGCTATATCCAGGAACTGCTGGCTCCTCACTCCACTTGTCTTGGGTAGAAAGTTGGGGTCTTCTAAGAGTGAGGAATGAGACAGGATTAGGGGGAGAAAGAAAGGCCTGACTGACGAACCAGAGTTCTGCCTCACTAGGAGTGAGGACCTAGTCAGAGTCTTCAGTTTTTGAGCAGAAAATATAATAGTGTATTCAGATCAATCAGGAAGATTGACAAGACAGCAAAGCAATATCAGGGCCATGATGTGCCATATTTACCCATGAGATCTAAATTATGTGCCAGAGCAACACTGGCTCTAGGACTTAAAGCCAGTGTTGAGATAACCATAATGGAAACAATATGTTGACTTGAGATGGAAGTCCTTGGAAGAGTAAGCCCTGAAGACACAGGTGTGAGAGTCAAGTGTTCATAGGATCAGGATGTACGTTAGAGCAGTTGAAAGTATGAGTCTGTGCATATGCATACCACATGCAGCAGTGTACCTATGTGCACATGTGCATATGCATACCACATGCAGAGGTATACCTGTGTGACACATGTGCGTATGTGTACCACATCCATAGGTGTACTTGTGTGCACATATGTACCACTTGCAGAGGTGTACCTGTGTGCACACATGTGTACATATGTCTGCTTGCACACATCTCTCATAAAAAAGGGTGTAGTGAGGAATCAGGAGTATCCTTTGGGTAACTTGGTAGTTTGAGGACAGGACATGGTATGCTGGAGAACACAGTGGGAAAGAAAGCTGGCAAGGAAGCTTAGAGAACAAGTCACGTGGAAGAAAGCAGATCCTAGTATCAGAGGTGACAATGAGCTATAGGACCATGAAGTATGAGACAAAGTCACTTCACTGAATTTGTCAAGAAGGTGACCTTCAAAGATCTGTCTGAGCCTGAGTTGCCATGAATTGCCCCTTCTTGAAGGTTGGTCTACCCCTTCTTTGTCTTTTGCTCAGTGCTCAACATTGAATTCAGAGCCCCCTTGCAAATGCTGGGCACATGCCCAGCTGCTGCCACACCCCAGCCCATCCCCCTCTTGTCTGTCCTGTGTTGGCAATTGGGTTCTGCTGGGTTATTCCCTCATAGATGGTTATTCTGTACACTTCCCTCATTATATGTGCGGCTCTCCCTGTCTGATATGTTTAAATGCTCTCAGAGAATGTTCTTTTGTTCTCTCCACCCCCATACCAGGCAGCAAAAGGAAGGCAGCGCTCACCATTCAGTAAAGGGCATATCAAGGCTGCCAGTCACTCAGGCCTGAGTAGGGACTGAGGTGACAGTCAGAGGTACACAGCCATCCATTGGGATTATCCCAACTACTTCCCCCACCACCCTGATCTCCAACCAGGTCTGCAGAAATCTTATCAGACATGACACACCCCCACTTTCTTGTTCCCCTGATAGCCCAAGTTCCTGCTGTCCCCTGCCTGGATTACAGTAGCCTCCTAACCTCTCACCCCACTTTTCCCATTCTTTTCTGTCTGTGCTACACCCAGCTGCCAGAATCTCCATTTAAATGACAGTCAGTCAGGTCATATCACTCTGCTGCTAAAAAGCCCTCAAGAGGATTTCCTGCAGAGTAAACATTCAAAGCCTCCCCCACAGCTCACAGGCCCTTCGATGATCCAGATCCTGTCTGGTCGACAGCCTCTCTGCTCCAGCTGCAAGGGCCTCTATGCTGTGCGCCCACTCCCCTAACGCCCGGTAACCCTGGCCTAAAACACACTTCCTCTGGGGACACACATAGGTCTCTTGAGTCTCTGTTCAAATGTCATTTAACCAAGCAGCTTCCATGACTGCCTTTATAGAGAAGGATACCCCCTCCCCCACTCTTAGCACTTTAACCTACCTTCGTGGCTCTTCTCCGAATCTGCCTCTGTATTTGCCTGTTTATGGCCTGCCTCCCCAGTTTGAAGTCTGTCTTATGAAGTCAAGAAGTTCCTTTAATTGGCTGCTTTGAACTTGGTGCCTAGAACAGTGCCTGGCAATTAGTAAGTGATTAATAAGCCTGAGGTAAATGAAAGAGAAGGGAAATCGGCATGGGGTGTTTATTATGTGCTAAGTGGTGTCCTAAGCTGTTCACTTACATTGTTACCTTTCTCAGCAATCCTGGAGCATAGTTGTCCACTAGTGTCCATGGGGGATGAATTCCAGGACTTCCCTCAGCACCAACGTCAACAGATGCTCAAGTCTCTTAAGAAAAATGTGTCAGCATTTGCATAGGAACTACACACATCTCCCAGTGTATCCAGAATTATCTCCATTTCCTTATCAAACCCAATACGATATAAATGCTCTGTAAACAGTTATCTGTAGAGTTGTTTAGAGACTAAGGACAAGAAAAAGTGTGTGTGTGTGTGTGTGTGTGTGTGTGTGTGTGTGTGTGTGTGTGCGTGTGTGTGTGTGTATTCAGTGCAGACACAAACTAACAACATTAGGTTGTAGGTCTGTCCACCTGGTACATACAAGTCAGCAACAAATTACTAGTTCAATCCATCCATAACTGAATCTGTGAGAAGAAACCAGCGAAGTGCCAAGCTGACTGTACTGTGCTTCCTGATGTATAGATGAAGGAAAAGAGAGAGAGAGAGAGAGACAGACAGACAGAGACAGAGAGACAGGCAGAGAGAGAGAGAGAGAGGCCAATCTTTATTTAAACAGAGTTTAGATGGAGGCAGATATCAGGAAGTGAGCAAATTGACCCCAGTTTGAGCCCACTCATTCAATGGCAGACTTTCTGGAGAGAACAAGTCTTCATCCAGTGATGGCAGTAGCCAGTTAGGTGAGAATTTAAAGTCAGGTGAGGGGCAGTGTAACAGAGGCAAGAGACATCAGTCAAACCCAAAAAGGGTCTAGGGATGTAGAGGCAAAGGTGGAGTGCTTGCCAACCATTCCCAGGGCCCCGAGTCCACTCCTAGCGCTGCTCTGGGACTAAGTCTGAGAAGGCTCCTTGGACTGAAGGTGACTCTGAGGTAAATCTTTAGGAACTAACGCTATACATTAAAAAACAAGTATTTCCTGCCAGATAAAGATTTGAACCGGCATATGGGACCCTTCCAGCTTTGGCAGCCTCACTCAGGGCTGTCCTTCATAATCAAGTCAAACTCTATTTCCTGGCTGTGGTGCCATTTTCTGCCTTTGCAAAAAATGCTTTTTCCTATGTCCAGAACACTCTCCTTTTATCCAACCCCATTTTTATTGGTTGAGGCTCAGCTCAGTCATTTCCTCCATCTGGGTGAAGCTAGTTCCTGTCCTTGAACCCCATGTTACTTACCCTCCTCATAGGTCTGCTCGCTGTCGCCTTCTATAACGGCTGACACATGGTACCCCTCCAAAGACCAACAGTCTTAATCCCCTTAGTTTCTTAGTGCTGGTGTGTGACATCGCAGGGCTGTCAGATTGTGACATCACGGGACCTATCATACAGGTAGGAGAGGCATGATTGTTGGATGGAACTGTGCTAGAGAAGAGAAGGCTTTGGAAGCTTCAGGAGACCCAAGTGTCATGAAGGCATTTGAGGTGAGTCAAAAGAGGCTAGAATGAGTGGTTACTGGGTACCCCTCTGTGTTAAAGAAACAGATGGAGGAGCACCTGGGTGCTGGCAAGACAGTCTGATACAGATGCTGAACTACAGACATCTGAAGAAGCAAGCAAGCATCCCGCTGA
Source organism: Mastomys coucha (assembly GCF_008632895.1). Classification (NCBI taxonomy): domain Eukaryota; kingdom Metazoa; phylum Chordata; class Mammalia; order Rodentia; family Muridae; genus Mastomys; species Mastomys coucha. Next base: position 31,010,420 of record NW_022196906.1, on the reverse strand, counting down.
GAGATAAGCCTGTAGGCTATCTTGTCTCCTGGGCTGGAAGCTGCCTGTGCACCTCAGGAGCAGCATATTTGGCCATGGAACTGAGGCTGTGGGAGAGCTGCCCACACTGCACACCTGGGCCAGCTTAGCCTTCAGCCCAGGAGTTCACTGAGTAGGAGACTCAAGCTAAAATGGAGCTGAACTCTGCTGCAAGAGCTGGAGGGACTGACTGGACTCTGGGCTTGGTAAAAGTGGGAGCCTGGGTCCCAGGTCCTGTGTTCTGAGGAGTGAAAAGAGTAGCATGCATCACATATCAAATGAATAATTAGAATGAAAGAACTATGCTGGATGAATACAGGAGAGCAGAGATTTGCCATTAGAATGAATTAATCTGCACAAATGAATGAATGAAAGCTGAGCTTCAGGGCTGTTAGAAGCCACAAAGTTTGGTCTCAGATCACAGTTCTTGACCTTTGACACATCCTCAGGGTCTTATCAACTCACGTGGATTACCTGTAGGTCATCATCTTCCATCCACTTCTCAGGCCCAGTCTGGCCATCGGCCATCATATCAGAGTGCAAGAAACTGACACTAATGTGTTTGGGGTCACACTCTCAGCTTACCCACACACAGTGTGTCATGGGTTTTTGTTTGTTTGGTGGTGGTGGTTGGTGGGTTACTTTTGGTTTGTTTTCCTACCTTCTTTGACATAAGATGTAGGATTTGGATGAGCCACCCAGCTCCTCCCCTGTGAAACAGAGATGACCAAGGGCCTTGGGAGAACCACTAGTAGTACGAAGGTGATTGTGGCTAGGCATCAGGATAAGGAGGCTTGCATCTTTGCTACCCTTACCTACTCAGGATCTTGAGCATGCTGTGCAACATCTCTGGGCCTCAAACTAGTTATCAGTTAAATGCTGTTAACAACACTGGTCATGTTGGCCTCAAAGGACTGTCGTGAACAATTGGTGACATAGGTTTTTACAAATGCCAGTGGCCAAAGGCTGGCATTACTGTCCTGACTAACTCCTAATATCCCACTTGGAGTCAGAGGATCTTCCTGCATGGCCCCTCTGCTTTCTGGGCTCATGGTCTAGTCTTGGAGAAAGCAAGGAACTCCCTAAAAAGCTGTAACACAAACACAGAAGATCTTTTTCATTCTCTCTTCCGGTTTCTGAACCTTCTCATAATACTGTGCTGGAGATGAGCTGGCTGTGCCCCCAGGAGACAGATGACTCTCCTTCTATACAAAAGGCTGACACTCCACAAAGCTCTGCACCAATGGTCTAGGTCAACAATACTGGCCTCTCCACCCTGCCTTGCTCTCTCTCCAGGGAGGCACAGGATGACAACTGGCAGCTGGTCCTGCTCTGTGGAGCCACCTGCTCTGCATTGTAGAGGTGGGGGGTGGGAACAGAAAAGAAACCAAGGTGAGTGGCTCACACTCTGAGTACAAAATGGTATCTTTGGAGGGAGCAAAGCTGGACTGGCATAAGACAGGAGACTGTTCTTTGTCCAGACCATTTTGTCCCTCCTTCTGACACTGTTCATTAGAATAATAATAAGTTGTGGGTTTGGTTTGGTAGTAGAGTTTTGCCCACCATATACAAAGCCCTGAGTTCTGTTCCCAACAAGGTAATAATAATAATACATAACAATGATAGCAGCTAGTATTTTTTAAGGGCTATGACACTCATCCATTGGGGCAAGGTGGGTAGTGTTGTAGTGTACATGTGAAAATCAGAGGACAACTTGTGGAACTCAGTTCTCTCCTTCCTCCACATTTGTCCTTTACCTGAGAAACCATCTTTCTGGCCCAGCAGCTAGAATTATTTAATACAGTGCACTTGGCAACATGCTGAATAGTATTATTCTATTTAATATTATATAGTGTTCTTAATAAACCCCATTTCATAGATGACACCACAAGAGGCACGGATAAACTAAGCAACTTACCACAGTTCCCCAATTCACACTATAACCAAACTTCTACACTCACACTCTTAACGACTATGAAAGGAAAAGGAGGAGAAGACAGATTACTAAACAGAACTTCCAGATGTTTAGTGTGTCTCTGGGTGCCTGGAATGCAGGTGAGTGTGTGTGAGCATAAGACTGGGGAAGGAAATGGCTACAGAGGAGGGGAGTGGGATTTGAAAATGACTGTAGAAGCCAGACATCATTTCCCCCAGTAGAACTTCTCCCCATCCAGATATGAGCCCTGTATTTTGTCTCGAAGGACACCTGAAAGCTGAGCTCCCTGGACTCTCAGAAAGCTGCCTGGGTCCTAACACAATGCCTGGCATATCACAGGCATTTAATATTTATTCAAGACTCAAAGGTGATTAGACAAATAGGCAGATTTCCGGGTTACGTGTTGGAAGAAGGGACTGTAAGCCCCAGCAAGATTGCAGTGTGGCTCTGGGCAAGTCTTGCCCTCTGTCCCCAGCCTCCTCTTCTAGAAACAGAGGTGCTAGAGAAACATTCTTATATCAGCCCCAGGCTGAAATGTGTTACCCCAAGTTGAAAGTCTGAACTGGAAGGTGGCAGCTTTGTAACCTCCAGGGCCCTGGCTGGCGCTAAGCTCCGGAAGTGCTATTTGCACCTCTGATCAGAGGTTCCGATCTGCTGCTGCTACTGCAAGCTGTCTGTGCAAGAACAGAGCAGCACATGCAGAAGGACAGAAAGACAGTCCAGGTGTACAAAGTCCTGCAGCCCGTGGGGGCAAGGAGTACCAGAATGCTCTTTCCCCTGGCTAGAGCAAGCTCAGGATCCTAAACTCTCACCCTCCAAAGGGAATAGATCTCTACATGCAGAAAAAAATATAGCATCTCACTTCCCACAGCTGGCAGCACCAAGTCCATATTTTTCTGTGGTGCAGACAAAGTAAAGAGAGTGTAAAGTGTTGAATTGTTTGGCATTATCAAGGATTTCAGCTCCCCAGGACTCCTGCATAAAGAGATGGAAATTTTAGCTGCCAGAGCCAAGAAACACACAGAAATATATGAATTTATTACATATTATCTTTCCCTCTTCCAAACAGCCTTGGAAATGTCAAAAGATCATCTATTGTCTCATCGTTGATAAGAAAACAGTTTGGGTTTAGTGGACTCAGGGTTTGGGCACAAGGCAGACAGTGAGAGGCCATTGGGGAGGATAGTGATTGCCCACGATAACCTTCAGGAGGCCCAGCCATCTCTCCAGCTCTCATTTGCTGGGTATTGATTTCTTGAATCCAGGAAAGGATGTGCTGCCCTCTGAGTTAACATTTACTAAGCACCTACTGTGTGCAAGTACAAGGAGCTTGGAAGCTGATGGAGAGCTGAGAGCACTCTTGGCAACTTAGCTCTTTTGCCTGCCAGGAGAATCCAGAGCTGGGGGTGGGGTGGGGGTAGTTGTGCTACCTGGAGGACATCCAGGGAGCACTTACAGAGGTGGTGACATCAGAGCTGGACCTTGAAGTAGACATTATGCTGGCAGGGAGGAGAACAAAATCGTTGCAGACAAGAAAAGCACAGCAAGGATGACATAACCAGAAAGGCCATATTTGGTCTCCAGACCTGGAAGCTTAGGAATTGAGATGCAGAGAACTGGTCACTTCTGCCCGTGAGCTATCCCAATGTAACCAAGGTCATGCCTGATCAGAGACCTGCTGGCAGTACTCTTTGATGTCAGTAGAGGTGTGAGGCTTTACCTGTGGTACCTGCTGACCACTGGCCCCTCCCTGTCACCGGCAGCATGACTATCTCCTACCTTAACTGAACTTGCAGGCCTTCGGGGAAAAATTCAACCTCTGGCTTGTTCCCCAATACCTTGAGTGGCTGAGGGAAGCCTGGACTAAGGAACTGTTGACCATTCCACATTCCAGTGGGGGGGGGGTGAGGCCAAGGGGATTGAGGCAGACCAGGGGAGTATCTATCTCCAGTTCCACTCCATCACCAAGAGCCATTAGTCTCCTGTCTCCATAGTACCTGATGAGTAGACACTGGCTCCAGAGACACAGAGAAGCTGCCAGGCTTCGCTAGCCAGACACTACATCGAGGGCAGTTTTGAATTCCCTACTCCACACCCTCCTGGGAAGCCAGAAAACACAGGGGATAGCTTGAGTTTTGAAAGCCTTGTAGAGACCCTGGGTGCAGCTGAAGTCTGACCCCCTACTCTAACACATACACATTAAACATTCTATTTCTATCTGTCCTTCCTAACTCCCACCTCCAGAGATAGAGGAGGGAACCCTGTTTCAGATCAACTGGTCAAAAAAGAGCCAATCATTCTTCCAGCAGCTTTACCTGCAGAGAACCAGGTGAGAAACACAGTTCCACCAACTTCCAGAACCATAAGCCTAGCTAGTTAAGAGGTACCATATAGTCCCTTGGAAATAAATGCAACTTGAATTCCTCACCTTTAAGCTTACTCCACTTTTCTGTCTCCAGAGCCTTTCCACATTTATGTTTTTTAGGATTCTCCAGTCATCCTGAGGGTACTGTAGAGCAAGCTTTGCACAGCCCTTGTTTTTACAGTGGGTGGATAAGCTGTGTGATATGCCTTGGTTTATGCTGCTAATTGATGGCAAAGTTGGCACTGTGGGTCATACTCTGAACTCCTGGTCACTGCCCCAGATCCCCTTGCCACAGCCCTAGGCAGATGTCCAGATAGAAAAGGATATGACTGGAGGGATACATCATTCCCTATGTGAAGCCTAAACTGCTCGGGGAGTATGTGGGTGGTGAGCTCCTAAGGCCCTACCTCAACTTCTTTCACCATGAATCATGGCCTTCAGGAATCCTCCCAATTCCACATGGCCTGGCCTCATAACACCATCACGTGGATTCTCCCTTTTTGTCAAAATTGCCTCTACAATGTTTCTCCTCTTTGTGGAAAATGTTGGCAGAAATGGAGGACAAAGCTGTGTCCACATCACTGAACTGGTGATGGAATTAGCAGGTACTCAGAAAACAATATGGAAAAGCTACTACCTAGGCTAGGGAGGCTGCTGCACTTGGGAGACTGAAGCAGGAGGATCAGCCTGGTTATATAAAAGATCATGTCTCAGAGAAACAGAAAACAGGGGCTTGCTACACAGGCCTGAGCATCTGAGTTCAATCCCGGGGCTCTCATGAAGGTGGAAAAAGAACATTGGCTCCACAAATATAGCACTCACTGGCCTCCTATAATAATAACAAAAAATATATAAATAAAAGTATGGCCAAACATGGTGGCACAGGCCTTTAGTCTCAGCATTCAGGAGGTAGAGGCCGGCAGATCTTTGTGCATTCGAGGTAAGCCTGGCTCACGTAGGGAGTTCCAATAGAGCTGGGACTACAGAGAAAGACCCTGTTTCAACTCCCCTAAAAGTGTGCATGTGTGTGTGTGTGTATGTGTGTGTGTATGCATGTATATATATATATATGAAAATACACCCCTCTTACTACTGAAAAATGTTGTTTGTAGGAAAGACTTTCTCTTTATTGTATGTTGGCAAAGCAAATAGAGAGGTGCTTATTTTCTCATCCCACTGTAAGACTGTCAACTCCTCTATCACTCCGGTCCTCCCTTTCCCTCACGTAGATGCAGATGATTTCATGTAAGTAAAAAATGACCGGGACACAGTACAAGTGAATTGAATCCCAAGGGGCTTCTTTGAAAATATAGGATGTTGCAAAAATCTAGAGCAATCCTTTTTAGTGAGGTGAGAGCTTTGGGCGTGGTAGCCTTAAAATAGGTCTACTTGGGTAGAGACCAAGAAATGATGATGCCCTAGACACCAGACTGTGTCCCAGGGGTCTGTCTCGCTCAGTTCTGGCCTTGAAGATTTTCCAGTCTCCTTTGCTGGAAAGCCCCTGGCTTACGGGAAACTGGGTGTTATCTTAAGGTCTGTAATCGGCCTGCCTGCTTTTCCAGCTGGAGCTGTTCATTCAGAACAATTAACATGCAGTTTAGAGCTGGAATGGAACATATGGCAGGGGGTCCCCAGGAGCCAGCACGTGGCAGCCCAGGAAGGAGGGGAGCAGCCTGAGAGGCACAGGAGGGGGTGTTTGGAAAAGCGGGCTCTAAAGCCTGTTGCCTGGCCCAGGTACACCAGGATTTCATACTGGAAGAAAGGAAGTGGGGGTTGGAGCAAACTCCATATGCATCCCAACACTATGTGAAAAAAACTAAAAAAGTCCCACAAACCTACTTCTATGGTATTCTTCCCCAGAAAGTTTCAGGACAAATACCTGGGAGTTGTTCAGGGTGAGCCATTGGGAAATAGAGGTAGACATTCGTCATCCATACGTATATGCCCAGCAACGTATACTGATTTGGGTATTAGCAATCAATCTGTGAAAGAAACACAAGTTCTTTGTCCCCATGGAGCTGTCATCCCAGTGTGGGTGGGGTATCACTCAGTCAACGTAATACATAAACTTGAGAATGCTGGGGAGCATGTTAGCACTGAGAAAGAGTTGAGGATCTGAAAGCTTAGATCCGGAATGTTTCCAGATTTCAGCTCACTTTATTTATTTACTATTTGTTTAACTTTAGTATTTGCATGTGCAAAGAGGTAGAGATGAAGCTCAAATATAAACACAGTTCCTTATGTGCTGCATACATTTGTATGTGCTCATATGTGTTAATGTGTGTGTGAGTGAGAGCACCTGTATATATGTTGCATGGGTGTAGAAGCCAGAAGTCCATGTCAGGTGTCTTCTATCGCTCTCTACCTTACTTTTTGAGAGAGGGTCTCACACTCACTGTGGAGCTCACAGATTTGGCAAGGCTGGCTGGTCAGAGACTAGGACATTTCCTGTCTCCACCTTCGCAGTGCTACAGGGATACAGGGATAGACTATCATACTTGGCTTTTTAAGTGTGTCCCAGGGATCCAAACTCAGGTCCTCATGCTTGTTTGGCAAGTATTTTGAGGTGGGTCCAGCTCCTCTTAGACATGAAATTCCCCATGTTTCTTGTGCACCTTATGCATATAACCTGGAAATAATGTCATATATAGTATCTATAGTGTACAAGCATTTTCACTAGAACCTGTTACATGCCAGATATGGGGTTTTCCACTTCTAATAGCATATGGGTCCTCCAAAATGGTTCAGATTTTAGAACACTTTTGATTTTAGAGTTTTGCATAGAGGATAAATCAATGATACCTAGAAGTATTTAATTTATATTCAATGATGTGATAATTCAGCTTTAAAAACAAAAAACAAAAAACCATGGTCAGGTTTTCTAAGCTAGTAAGCGGGAGATTCTGGATCCTAAGCTTCTGGCTACCCTCACTTGCCTTAAAGATGGCCAGAATGCCTACCCAAATGAGATGTTTGCTTAGGTTTTCCAGCATGTCCACAGGAGTGTTCTCAGAAAAAGCCAGGCCCAGCCAACTCTGCATTCTTTGTACCTCAGAGAACACAGACCTCTCCAAACCTTCTACTCGCCCCAGCTCAGAAGCCATCATGTGTCCAGCTCGTGGAGCACCCACTGGACTCTCTGGGGAGGAGGCCCAGAATAGCACTGCCACCCACCCCTAGCCCATCCCTACTGTGCTCAGAGGGTAAGCATGTGTCATGCAGGGTCTGGAGCCAGACAGCAGCACTCAGGCTTGGAAGACAAATGGCAATAACAGCGCTGAGGGTGACGGCAAGAGTGGGGGGAAGAGGTGAGCTGGTCGAAACACGGTGATTATGAGACTTAAATTGGAGCCCAGGGCAGGTAAAGAGCAGAGCTGTAAATCCAGCCTTCCTGAAAGAACATTCTGGAGGAAGGAGATACAAGCTTACCTAAAATATGTCTGCGATGAGAACCAAAGATCGTTAGTTTTGAGAAAGGGTATAAAATGCTAAACATGGTCTTTATTGGTCCTTTTAAAAGCCAGGTGTAAAATACTGCCATTCTCAAGATTGTGTTTTTCCTCTTCTTTTTTTTAATGGCAGAAATTAAAATCTCTTTAAGCCATTAGCTGTCATTTCCCAAGGTGAGACCCTGAACCAGCTCTGCCAGAGGCCCCTCCTTCTAGTCAAGAGGTGTGACAGCTACTCCACAGAGCTGAGCTCCTTCACCTGCACCCCACTCTACCCTCTCGGCTTCACTGGCATCAAATGCCCAGCCAGCGGCAGGTGGCTGAAAGGCTGAGAGGTTTTATGGGTCTACCCAGCAGACCCTGTCTCCCACCAGTTGCCAAGTTGGCTGGTTGCTTCCTGCTCACAAATACCTAACTCTAAAGATATTCTAGCATGTACACCCCTACCCCAGCCCTGCCAGAACAGACCTGGCCCTGGGGGTCAGCCCTCTGAGAGAGGCAGCCCTCGGGCTGCCCAGTGTGAATTCTGTTCCCAGAATTGCTTTTTCTGGGCTGGTCTTTCTTTTCTGCTTCAAACTTTCTTTTTTTCCCTTTCTTTCCATCAAAGGCTGGTGCTACCCGAGAAAAAGTTCATAAAAATGTTATGTCCACCATAAAACCCCTAATGTGGCATTCTGCATGATCCATGCATTAACATTAACATTTCCCAGACAGTTATTGTGAGATAATGGGCCCGGCTATAATTCAGCAGTAACGTTCCTTCGAGCAAATGTTATGGAGGAATAAATGACTTGAGGAGTGTTGCCGCTGTGCTGGGGGCAGGGACGAGGAGAGCAGTTTGATAATGCAGACTCTGGACCTTAGAGACCTTGGGGTATCTTAATGGAGGGGCCCCGGGGCTCTTTCTACAACTGACCATGGGCTTCCCTGCCCTCTGATCCCATATTTCATATATTCCTAATTTCTTCATAGCTATATTGGGAAAATCGACTAAGGGAAAGGATTTAAGGCCTCCAGGTCATCGGATGGGATGCTTGGTGGTAAGGAGCATTTTTCCCCACTAGTATCCTTCCTGAGTGCCCAACACTGTTACGCTAATCTCTGCTATAGTGCATTACATTACATGTGATAAAGTTCTTATCACTTTCTATGTTATTATTTTCAAAATATCTTTTCTTCTTGGGCAATTTTATACATTTGTACAATGCAACTTGACATATCTACTCCCCTCTTACTTTCCCCCAGACACCAAACAATATGTTTCTTTATGTCTTTGCTTTTTCTCTTGTTTTAACCCACTGAGTCCAATTACTGCTGCCTGCCAGAATGTTAACTGATCTTGTTGGCTTGATCTTATGTGAGTAACCAGACTGCAGTGAGTTCATGAGTGTAATGACAATGACACTGTCTTCAGAAGACACCATTCCCAGCACTCCTTCCCATCCTCCATTCTTCCCGCCCTCTCCTACAACATCCCCTGAGCCTTGAGGACAGATGGGGTCATATAGATATCCCGTATAGGATTGAGTGTTCCGTATCACTTATTCTTAGCGGTTTGACTATTTAAGGGTCTCTGCATTAACTACTGTCCACTGCTAGTGTCTGGCCAAGGCTGAGAGCAGCACTAATCTGTGAATATAAAAGTCAATGTTTAGAAGGCAGTTTGACAACCTGTCTTTTTAGTAAGATAGCCATAGTAGATACTCACCCCCTGCCATGCCAAGGCCTATAACCTCCAAAGCCATGGGCTTTTGACCATGTTTACACCTAGAAGGCATAATTCTTCCTGTGGAGCAGGCCTCAAATCCAACCAGAAAGCAGTTGGTTACCTCAGGAACATTCATGTCAGTATGGCACCAATGGACATACCTTGCTGGGCAGATTATTATTGTAGCATTCTGTTCACTGTTGGGTGACTCTGTTGACTACTTTTCTCCCCTAGAAGCCTGTATAGCATCTTCCTACATTATGAAGTCTAGCTAGCAGGAAATATTCAGGTTAGTTCCAGTTTGGTTTCTCTGTCTTATAACCAAATGTGTTGTGTTCTAGTGAGCAACCACAGCAGTGACAACGGCCTGGGTTATTTTAGGGCTGTGGGGCCTCCTTGATAATAACTCATAGAGCGCTATCTCACATCTGTGTAGAACTGTTTATTTATTTTATTTTTATCTCCCTGTGTAGTCCAGGGGAAGTATGATATCTGTGTTCAAGCTCCCTTCTTTTCCAGTTGTTTCTTGACTAGTGCACAGAGAAGGAGTTTGTGTAACACTATTCATGCATTCTTAGCTTTAATTAACCTATCCCATTCTCCCCTGCCTCTCAATACCAATCCCCACTAAAAATTGTAACCCTAAAGGCTTCTTTCACTCCCTGTCCAACAAGCCCTGTTTAGCTTCCTAACCTCTACAGACATCCCAAATTAAATATTCAATATCATTAATTTTTTTCATGCCCATATCCCCTAAGGTTACCACACTGTTTTCGGTAAGAACAATGTATGTATCTTACTTAGCCTTTTTGATAGCCTCGCACAAAAACAATATTCAATAAATGTTTATTAGGAGTAAGGATGGATAAATAGATAGGTGGATGGATAATGGAATGATAGCACAGAAGGATTCAGACTAACTGACTAAGGGTGCTCACCATAATCTTACCACTTGGGGGTGGGAGGCAAGAGAATCAAAGGTTCAAGACCACCCTCAACTACATAGTTAGTTCAAAGCCAGCCTATACTATGTGAGATGCTGCCTCAAAAATGAAAACAAAACGAACAAACAAAACATCAATAAAGACACAGAAATGAAGGCAGAATATATGGGAGGGGATACATTTCAACATTTCTTGACAGCAATCATAAGACGATGAGCCTGAAGGTCATTGGAGAAATGCTGTGGTATTCATTTTGCTCTCTACAAAGAAAACACCTAGAGATGTTGGATCTACCCGGAGCTAGAATGCTGCAACAGCCAGTTCAAGGCTGTTTTGGCTGCCATCTTTCCTCTGTTATAGAAGCTAATAGTAGGCAAAAGAACCCTTTCACCCTCAAGGAGCTTGTCCTCCCATGGAGGAAACACCTCAACACAGGACATAGCTCACTACAGTCTAGCACAGAATGCAATGAGTGTGGTAGGGAGAGCAGCCTTCCCCGTGGAGCTGAAACCCTATCACTGAGGGTATGGGTATATGGACCTAGGGCAGGGATGTTAGGCTTGAGACAGAGGAGCAGTGTGACACAAAACACAAAAAAGACTGAAAATGGAATCCTCACAGCTACTAATTGTCTCTGTAGGTGTCCAGTGTATGGCTCTGAGAGGGCATTTGCCATGGGGAAGTTTTCCTAGGTCCCCTGTTAACTGCTTCTTGTTACAAGTTCCTTGTGGGCCGTCTGCTGAACCACGAGGGTCAGCTGTGCAGCTTGTGTCTGAGTTGGACAGAGGGCGATTAAGAGGGAGCCATATTCTTCCAGAAGTGTGGGGGCAGGGTGCCTCTGTGAAAAGCCTGAGGACGAATGTTGGCTCTTTTCCAAATGCTACATGTCATGGCCACCACAATCTCTCCCAAGAGCATTCCCCAGAATGAGGGATGAGATTTATGGTACTGGTGAAGGGAATGGCGACCTCTGTAATATATTCACAGGACTCTGGGGAGGCTGTGCCCCAATCAGAAACATCTTGCTCAGTCAGGGGTCTCATAATGTCCTAGGGCTCGAAGGGGCCTTGTAGGTCAGCTGCTTTAACCTGCCACACTGGAGGTGCCAGCAACAAGCAGCTTCTGGTCTCTTCCTAATGACTCCTGGTAAAGGCAGATCTCCCATCGCAGGATAGGTCTCACTGGTGGAAATCCCTCACACAAATGCAACATTTGTCTCTCTGTTATTCCCCATCCTTCTGTCTTAGACCTCTAATGTCTGGACAGCATGGCGGAAGCCCAACTATTCTACTCAACAGCTCTTCAAATAAGAAAATTAACAGGCTTGCCCCTCCTTAGGGAGTTCTGCCTCCTTCCAGTATCAGACTTCTTGCACAGATGTGCTCTGTCCATCCATGTTCCTCTTGTGAAGTTAAGTATGTTGTTCCATGAAGCTGGAAGGTTAAGGAGCTATGCTAGGAAGCTGCTATGCTATGCTGCTCTGTGGCATGACAGGGTGACTATTGCAGCATCATGCACCATGCATTTTAGAAAGCTAGAAGAAGGGATTATAGATGTTTACACACACATGTAAATATCTGAGGAAATAGATATGTTTAAACTGACTTCAAAGTATACATGTATTAAAACTTCTATATTGTACACTGCTAATATGTGCCTTTTATGTTATTGCAAATGATTTAGAAATCAATTTAAATAAAGTATTCCATTCTTGACAATTAAAAACAAATTCATGTTACTTCCACGAATCTAAACATGGTCTTTGTACAATCATGTTTCTTTTTTTTTTTTTCTTTCTTCTTTCTTTCTTTTTTTTTTTTTTGGTACAGGCATGCTCCAAGCAATGTCTAGCTGCTACCTGTTGAATTTTCAGCCCAGTTTCATTTTTCTCCATCATGAATCACTTTAGCTCCAGCTTGTACACTTCTTGTTTCATTCTGACAGCACACATTTATATCCATCTCTGTCTAACATCACACCTAGCTCTCTACCATACATGCCTGCCTCCTAAGCTTTTTCTCGATCACTTCTCTGTAGATGTACCTCCTGGTGTATGGGTCATAGGTATGCCTTTCACAAGGCTACAGATCACTGCTGCAGGGCACACAGCTGGCCACTTCAGTACAAAAAGTTTCCCTTCACACCTGGGTGCTAAGTAAGCACTTCCCTCACTGCTCATCTCCACACCCCAGCCCTCATATTTTCTGTATTTACCAATCTAGAAAAACGCCCCACCATGTGTGTGTGTGTGTGTGTGTGTGTGTGTGTGTGTGTGTGTGTGTTAGGGATGGGGGAAGGAGAATAATTTAATCTAATCTGAGTGTTTTCCAATGAAGCCACTCTGTTCATTGATTGTTCCTTGTTTCATAAGTAGCCCATCCAATGTAGACTTTTTTGTTAGTAATTAATACTGAACACTATTTGGTGGCTTCCAGAATCTGATGTTTGTTGTGAAAACAGAGACCTAGGCCTGTGTCCAATGTTTTTCCTCTCATCATCTCACAGGAAACAATGGCCCTCTAGCTCTACCTGTCCATTCTCCCACCCTAAGATGGAAGTTGCCGCTGTCTTCAGCCTTGAGCTTATTTAAAGCTGTGAGATGTACTTACCATCCTCTCACCCTTCTCAAACTTGAACTCTTTTAAGATCTTCTGGTTTGATGATTGTTGTCCTTGGGAAACACAAAGGAAAGCGAGAGTTACAGCCTGTGTTTTCCTTCTGGTTCTTATCTGGTACCCTCCGCTGTCTGCCCTGGCTAAGGCCGCCTCAAGCTCTTGTGTTTCTTTTCGTTTTGCTTCAAGTATTGCTTTCTACAGGAGAGAGAAGGGGGGGTGTGTTCACAGACGTTTTCAGGCTCCAGTTCACTCTGGTCTTTTGACTGTCCTACTGCACTTACAATGGTCCTGCTCCTCTCCTGTGCTACCCTTGTATGTAGACGGCCCCACTTGAATCTTCAGTACAATAGCTTTCAAAGCATTGTAAAGCTCAGATCTGAAGATGAAGGTTTATGGCAAAGGTGTGATGCCCCTACATTTTACATTCACCACTAAGAAGACAGAGGCTAAAGCCTTGTGCTCTTTACCATCCTCCCTTAGGGACACAGCAATGAAATTCCACCCACTAATATTTTTTGATCAGCTCTTATGCCCATGGCAGTATATTAGATACAGTGAGTGACACAGACGTGAACCAGATCTGTCCCTGTCTTAGGAGGGAGCAGACATACAAACTGCCAAACTGCCGTAGCCCTAGGTAAAATGAAACAGAGTCTTGGGATGTATGAGTTCTGTGAGAACCCAAAGCCAAAAAGAGGCCATGTGTGCCCTGGGGATCCAGGATGAGCCAAGAGGGAGACGGATACGTTTGAGTTGTGGTGGAAGTCTAGTCCAAACAGCAGTCACAGATGCAAAGAAGGGAATGTATTTCTTATAGAGGAGAAAAAGTCCCCCCCAAGCCAGTTTGGGGGGAATATCCGGCAACTAAGCAGCCAGATAGTATGGTGAACTCAGACGTACAATATAGCCCTAGTCTATTTCAAGTTTTCTGCTGTATTCAGGATTCTACTGAACCCTTGAGCACAGCACCTCCGCAGAGAAATCTCTCTGCTCCTCCTCTAAACCCGTGCTTCTTCTGCAGTCTTTTGATACAAACTGTGTTTAGCTGGATGTAGTGGTGCCCATCTGTAATTCTAGCACGGGGTGGGGAATACTGACATAGGAAGATTAAGAGTGCAAGGCCAGCCTGGGTTACACAGCAAGACTTTGTCTTGAAACATGAAACAAAGTTAAAAAAAAATTCACTCAGATATTTCCTGCATATTTTTTCCTTTCCCACTTTGTTCATATGTGCAGTGGGGGGGGGGGGCTGCTAGCCTTGAACCCTCCTCCTGACTCAGATTACCCAGTGTCAGGATTAGAACTCTGTGCCAACATGCTTGGCTTTATTTTTATTGTATTTATTTATTTATTTATTTATTGAGACAGGGTCTCTCTGTGTAGCCCTGGCTGTCCTGGAACTCACTCTGTAGACCAGGCTGGCCTCGAACTCAGAAATCTGCCTGCCTCTGACTCCCAAGTGCTGGGATTAAAGTGCAATATGACTACCTGGCTTAAATTTTTTTTATAAAGGTTTCTGACAGTGCTGTCATTCGGTCAACTGAGTTTAGAATCAGGAAGTCTGGTTCTGAACTGAGCATGGGGCATTTTAGGTCAGATGGGTCACCCCCATCACTTCACTCCTCCTGACTCCCCAACCCCCGCCCTCATATAAAATGGTGACTTCCTGACTTCCTTGAGTACACTGGAGAGTGATGAGGGTCAGATGCATTTTCGTGAAGGACACTGCATCGTAAGAGGTAGCACATGGAGTAAGACTAAGTAATATGACCAGGTCGCAAGGCCCACGCACCGCACCACACCCTTAGACGGAAGCAAGCTTTCCTATGACACAGCGTTATCCCTTATGAATTACCTGGTGGAGATGCAGATTGGGAGGGACGGAAGCAGAGGGAGAGGCCAGTTTGGAGGTCACAGAGACAAGCCTGCTCTGGTTGAGGGTACAGCAGACTGTTTTGAAATATCTGGGAGGCTGTCAGAGTTCATGCTGAGCAGCAGAGCCCGGTTCTGTGGGAAGTCTCCCTGCTGTGCCTCAGGAGAGCAGGCTGTGAGGTAAATCAGGAATGCTCCTCAGCACCTCCCTTCAAGCTACCCCATGGTGAGAAAGGGGGTGCATATGGGGTGAGGGAGGGCTGAGCAGAAGGTGATTGCATATACCTGGACACCCCACCTCCACTTCCATCTTGTGCCACACACACTGAAGGCATACATGGCACAGGAAACACCAAAAGTACCTCAGAGGGCACTATGAGGACGGCCAGGCTTGTCTTTGCTACTCAGTAGGGCAAGCAGAATCACCCAGGTGCCTGAGGCCATGAGGGAGAGCTGGATTGGAGGTTATCCACTACCCAAGGTAAGGGGTCTCCAACATAGCTCCCAGGGAGTGTCACCTGACCTGAGGGCTATAGGTAGGTAGGCCAGGAGCACGTGGTGCTGAGGAGGTTGGGAGAATCTGCAGAGAGGGGTGAATCCCACACGCTTTGGGGCACACGTCCTGGGGTGGGAAGGAGAGGGTATTTACCATGTATTTGGGAAGAACTGGTGGCACGCATCACAGGAGGAGACAAAGGAGGGAGAGAAAGATGGTTGAGTTTATTCCATTGTTGCAAAGTAACTAACGATCACAAGAAACAAACAAACAGGAAGGGTGGCAGTGGTGGTGCCCAGGGTGAGGTCCAGTTGGTGCTGTGGGAAATCCAGGTGGCATCTGGCTCCATCCAGGTTCCCATCCTCACTCTTCCCTGAGGGTCCAGTATGTCTGAGGCTGACTGTCCTAGGTACACTGAGCTGGAAGCACCTCGGAGACAGAAGCCAAGTCTCACTCAACGTCCCCTGGAGGCATGCTTGCATTTCACAGACTTGATGCTAGAGAGCAAGCGAGCTGTCACTGGCTTGTGGGTTGAACTTCACGTCCTGTCCTTACCTGCTTCGTGTGCTTGGTTAATGATGCCTCCTGGGCAGTCTCCTGGGAAAAGTGAGTGAGCCCAAGAAACAAACAAGGTTCAAATCCTGGTCATGCTCTTTGCCAACTGTGTGACATTGACTACATTACCAGCCTGGCTCTCTAAATCTGTACTAATATGGGAACTGCTGGCCACCTATATATCTAAATAAAGCTGAAAACTAAATAAAAATGCAAAGTCTTGGTTACAGCATAGCCACATGTGTGGGCGAGCACAGATTGAAGAGTTCTACCATTGCAGGAATCGTCATTGCTCAGCACTGTGCTACTGTGCAGTTGTAGACATTCCCAATCCTCAGGCAAGAGTGAGGGCCCTGTGTATGAGGTGCTGGGCACTATCACTGGCATGTGGAAACTTTCAGCTGATGCTGGCTCTCATGCCTCTGAATGGATGTGAAGCAATTCTATAGTCTCTGGAAACCATTGTGGCAGTGTGGTTCACAAGTCCCCTAGAAGATTCAGGACCAAAGGGACCTGACTGTGTGACAGAGAGACTGCCTCTGACCTTGGAAAGAGTTGAGAGAGGCCTCGGCATGCACTCTTAGAATTTGGTATTGATGTGATGGGCGGGGAGGACCTCAGAGGTGTACAGAGGGAGATATCTTGGGGACCTTCAAAACACTGATCTCAGAACACCTGCAGGAAAAGGTCCTCACCGTGATGACATTTGCTTGTGGTGACACAAAAGCTGTTTCAGATCGGGGGTCCTGGCTGCAGCCAATAGTCTGGGAACTGGGCTGGGTTGGAACTAGCAAGCTCTCGCTTGGAACTCCTCTAATCAAAATGTGGGAAGCTCTATGGCCTGGCAGCTTCCCGGGGAGCATGCTGCTACTCCCGTGTGCTTTTACTACTCTCCTGTGCCCTGTGCTTTAGGGGCTAGCTGAGCAGGATTCATCTGTGACCTGGGGTCAACACGAGGAGACCCAGATTATTTGTAGAAAGCCAGATGACAGCTGCCCAGGGGTGGGGTAAGTGCCCACAGCTGGGAATTGAGGCACAGCTCATACCCCTGCTCCTTAGGAGCCTTCTTCTCTATATCTTATCTTGTACCAGGTAACTCACCTGGGCTAGAGGCAGAGATTTTCCATTAAGGACTCCACTCAAGCACCACTCCAGCAACAGTATTAGCTGGGTATGGGCTGATCCTTGAAGAGGTTTCTTTGGCCTTCCATGGGGAAACACAGAACATTCCCTTGGGTTTGGAGAAGGAGCTTGGGAGGCAACTACAAGTAACAGGAAAAACCAATCGGGCTGTGGCTTGGGAGTTGGGTAGGGGACTGTCATTGCTCCTTTGGAGGGTCCTGGAGAATCTTGTCTCTCTGGACTTCCAATTTGCTTGACCAGGTCATCTCCAAGGATCTTTCCAGTTCGAGGTTTGCGTGTGTGTGTGTGTGTGTGTGTGTGTGTGTGTGTGTGTGTGTGTGTTGGTGAGGGGCTGGTGGAGTATGTCTGCAGTTTCCAGTTGAAACCTGCTCAGAGACAAGCCACGTGTTATTGTAGCCCTTGTGCACAGCAGCCCTCCCTCCCCACTGCCTGCCTGTCCTCCTCCCTGGCAGGATGGATGGAGGCAGTGTGGAGAAACCCGAATAACTAATCAGAGTCCTCATTAACCCCCTGCTGGGATGCTCAAACATTCACTTTGCTGTTTGTGAAGCAGAAAAAAAAAATCCTCTCCCTGCATTAAAATTGATGCATTATTAATCCCTGTGCTCCTGACCTGGTGGGCTGCCTCACCATCCTGCGGGGGCGGGCAGCCTGCAGTACCTACCTAGGGCACTGGATTCTCTGTTATGTATTGGTCCAGTGCAGAAAAGCCTTCTTGTGGTACATGGCTCAGTTAGGCAGCAGTCAGGTGAGAGCCGTTTTGTTTTTATCCTGTTGGAGCCTGATGGAGCTTTCCCCCTCAATCTCGTTTAAGAATACAGCTGCCAGGCTGCCCTGGTGTTAGGCTGGGGCAACATAAGTCTAGGTGAACACAGGGACTATAGATGTGTTGCTCTCTCTAGACCTGAGAGAGTGAGCTAACTGGCTCCCTGCTTCCTATAAGCTAGTCAAGAAGCCGGCAGCCTCTCAGGGAGTCTCCATGTGGATTGAGTTTAGGAGGCCTTAGTGTTGGGCCCAAAGAGGATGGTTTTTTCGCCCTGCTGGAGAGGCTGTGCCCCGTGGCTTCTTGGTGCTCCACCTTGTCCAGAACTTAAAGCTATTCTCTGGCTCCATTCCTTTGGAAGGGGTCCTCACGTTACTCTTTGAGCAAGATCATGAGTCCACAGTCTTTCTCACTTATGAAAACCCTATACCTGGGATTGTAGAACATGGAAGGCACAATATCTGTCTTCAAGGAGCTTGGTTTGGGGTGGGAGCAAGATGTAATCCAGAAATGAGCCAGCCAAGGGAGGGACAGAAGGGACAGGGAAAGAGACTTTTTTTTTTTGTATATTGTGGTATCAGAATACTACATGTTGGATAGTAAGTGTGTATGTGTATGTGTGTGTTAGATATTTGTTATAGATGGTGTGCATGGTGTTTGTATATGTGTGAGTGTGGTTTGTAATGCATGTGGTATGTGATACAATGTGTGTGTGTGGTGTGTATGGTGCGTATGGTGTGTGTCATTGTCTTCTCACAATTCTGAAGAATGAGAAGTCCTGGAGCAAGGCTCTTCTTGGATCATCATGATGAGAGAGAGGGCAAGAAAGAAATCAGCCGAACTTATTTTAGCAGGAACCCATTCCAGTGACAAAAACGCACAACAGCAAAACAAAAAGAAAAAGCAAAACCTCTAGACTGCACCATGAATCCAACTGTGAGAGCAGAACCCTCCTGCCCCGAGCACCTTACACATCCCACTGTGTAGCACTGAATTTCATGAGCATTTTAGAGGGGAAACTTTCAAACTATGGCAGAAAAGAAGGGAAAGGGAGAGGTGAGGGTGACCTAAGAGGGGAGGGCTCCTCTCTGTCCTCAATGAGCCATCAATGCTCTGGAAAGGCTGACAGGAGAGTCAAGAGTGGCTGTGAACCCCTGTCCCAGCTGGTTTGTACCAGCTCACCCTATTCATCCATGGTCCATTTGCCTTCAGCTAGGTCTGCCTAGTTCGATTACCTTAATGTGTGAACTCACAGCCAATGCCTGTACTTGTGTAAACTCCTTTTTTGTGGCCTTCTGTGCACTAGACTTTTAAAGACAGCTTTGTAAGAAAGAAGAGAAAACTAAAGGAAGAGGATGAGGAGAAACAGGTAGGCATCCCTACCTCCCTTTTTGTCAATCTTAGAAAAGGTCAGGGGTGGCTACTCTGCTCTTTTCCCATTAATGGAGTCTATCTTGTCAACTGCCTTTTCCCCCTTGAGACAGGCTAGCTTGGTTGTATAGCCGAGGGTGCCTTTGAACTTCTGATCCTTCTGCCTTCATCTTTCAGGTGCTGGGATTTTGGATGTGTGCCAGCAAGCTTGGTTTATGGAGTGCCAGAGACTGAGCCCAGGTCTCCATGCATGCTGGGCAACAACTCTACCAGCTGAACTTCATTCCAGCCCCTAATATTTTTAATATTAGCAGATGCTGGGGATTTTGGGTGGCTAAAAAAAAATCCCGGGTCTCAGCCCATGTAGAGTTTTCAGTCTATTGGGGAAAATAGCCCTCACACAACTGAGTGTGTAATCAGAAAGTCAAGCAAGTACTCCAACTCAATTAGGAAACACGACAAAGGCAAAGGATCTCATGTGGTCTGAGGGGTGACCTAGGGCTTCCTGAAGAACGTAGGCCTTAATCTGTGATGTAAAAACAAAGCAGATGAGGAGAGGGCACCCACCAGGAAGATGTGAGAGCCTGTGCACAGGTCCTGTAGTGGAAAGAAGCGTAGCCATTTAGAAGGACCAAAGACCATGGTACCTGAAGTGCAGAGCGAGCTAGGCAAGGCTGGAGAGACAGGCAGGGACAGACTGTCATGGGCATCATAGAAATGTGGGATATCAAGAGGAATGGGAAACCAGTAGTGTGCTTGAAACCCAGAAAGGATGGGGATATAGTAGAATAAGATTTGCACTTCAAAAAGATGTCTCTAGCTGTTCAGTGGGGAACAGATGGGGGAGTGCCAAGAATGCTAAATGGGTCATCTGTCCCTTGCTGTCTCCTATCTCCTATTTTAGTGAGCAGAAGCCTATAGAATGTGCTGGAGTTTTATGAAGGGAGATGCATATCTAAATTCTCATCACCCTGCGTTCAGCCTCAGCTCAGAGCTCACAAAAATAAGCTAGAGTCCTTGAATTGGCTCTTTCCTAACATTGTGAGCAGCCAGTCAAGCTCTTATGACTGCTTTGGCCGTTGTTAGCCCAGTACTTTGATGCCTATGGGGACCCTGAGAGCAGGACATGTGCCCCAGCCTCCAGGAGAGCAGACATCAGGAGGTCACACTGCTGAGAGGATTAGCAGGGCTGGGAGGAAGCTGATGGAGAGCTTCAGGGGAGCCAGGCATTACCCAGGGTGTCCCGAGCACATGGTGGTCTGTGGTTCTGGGCAAGTCATGTTTATCAGCATAAACACCAGCACTAGATGACCACTTGCTGTAAATCCTCTCCACTGAGTTAGTGGCTCCTACATCTGCTCATATTCCAGCATGTTCCTGTCCAAGAAAGTGTCAGGTCTAGCTTTGGGCCCGCACCCTGTTTTCTTTTAGTTTAGCAAGTATTCATTGATTATATTTTCACACAAGTATACTCTAAGAGTCGGAATTTCCTTGTAAAAAAGCCAGATGGGTGGTACATATGTGTAATCCCAGTACATGAGAAGCTAAGGCAGGAAAATTACAGATCTGAGACCAGGTTAGGCTACAAAGAGAGACCCTTTCTCAAAAAAATAAAAAAGAAACCAAACCAACCATTCTCCTTATCCTTAAGCTTGCTGCTGCTTAAGGATAACCCATTTTTTCCTTCAAAGGCAAAAGGAAACAGGCACTAAGAGGTGGGTCCATGTGACCTGCTTTGTCAGGAATGTTCTCAATGGAAACCTGTGTAATTACAATCATGCTGTCTCTCATCCTGAAAATTATTCCAGTGTGACAGATGAATGATATGGTCACTGCAACAACATACATGGCTTTAAAGAGGTGCAAGACATTTTTGTTCTTTTTGCAGCGATTCAGGAGGCATCACAGAATAAGTAACATTTAAGCTGAGTTCTTACAGAATGAGCAGCTATGAGAGAGCGTGGGAAGAGCAGACCCAGCCTGGGAACACAGGCTTGATGGAATCAGGAGGCAGAGGCTATGTAGGAAGGGAAGAGTGAATTTGAACCCTAACCTAGACCAGGATCAGCAGGCCTGCAAAGACTGACAGTAGTTATTTCAGGGCTTCTCACTCTTGCAGTTTTTCAGCTCTGCCTTTGTACAACTACTGGGCTCAGCTATGCCCTATAGTGGGAAGCAGTCATAGATAACAGTGGTCAACAAGTGGGTGTGTCCAGGTCCAAATAAAACTATGTTCACAAAAAACAATCAGTTTCTGATTTGGCCTGTGAGTATGCTTTGTTCTATTTGACCATCTTAGTCCTGGTGGTTATTAACAAGAATATACATTTCCCAGTTCTAGAGGCTGGAAATCCAAGATCAAAATATCCGCTGATTCAGTTAGGGTTCACTCTGTAGATAATGCTCAATTGGTTGGAAGAGCCAGGGAGTGCCTGCTAACCTTGTATATGGTATGATCCCATCCATAAGGGTGGGGCCCTTGTAACTCCCTACAAATCCCTGCCTCTTCATGTCACCGCAATGGGATGAGGTTTCACTATGAATTATTGCAAAGCACATTGAAACCGTAGCAGTATAACTTAGCAGCTCTGCCCCTAGGTACCTGAAGGAGAGTCATATGAAGTAATAAGCCTGAAAGTTAGGAGTTGTGTTACAAAAGGTTTCAAACACGTATGTGCTCAAGATGTATCATTTTTAATAAGGACATAAGAATGGATCATCATTGGAGGCCCTACAATCTGATACTGGTGTTCAGAGGACACTGGAAGGAAGCAGCAAGCTATAGAGGAAAAGGGACTGGCTGGTTTGGGGCCCAAGCCCTCCCTTGGTGGCATAGAAGGCTACTGGTGTCCATCTCTGAGGAATATTCCTTTAATTCTAAATTTCCCTAACCTCTAAGGGTGCAGAATGCCTTCTCTGATTGATCCTCACGGTGGATGCTTTGTGGCAGGGCTTTAAGAAGCGTTAGCTATCGCCTCTCTCCTGTATGTTCCTCTCCAGAGTGATCACCTTTCTCGTGAACATCCCAGTAGATAAACATGAGATTTCCCCCTTATTGCAAAAAGCTCAGTCACCCAAGAGTTTCAGAGAGGAAAAACAAAGTCTGGAACCTCCTGTCTATGCCTCAAAGTCCTGTCCTAGGAGAGTATCCTGGGCCCCGTTCTCGGTCTTTCATACAGGACTTCAATCTCCCTGCGTTGGTGCCATTTGTGGCTGTGGCTCCTCTTTTTCCTCCCCAAGCAAAGCTGTTGCATATGTTCATGCTTAGACTTGGGCATAAAATTTAAGGAGACAGCCAAAACTCAATAACCAAGTGAAATAATATTTTAATGCAATTGATTTTAAAATGAAAAATAAAAATTAATGATATAAATGCACAGTAAGCAAACTATCAGAACTTGACATATGTGTACATGTGTGTAGGGCACAATGTGGTATTTTGATACATGTATACATGAAGCGGGGACAGTGCTACAGACTTTCCTTTAGCCTCAGTGAGAGTAGGCAAGATGTGACCATTGCTACTGACTGGCCTTGCTCTGTTCCTCCAGTTTGGGTGTCTCCTGAACTCTGTGCCTGAGGCAAGCACTTCACCTACCTGCCCTTAGTCTTTAGCCTGAGGAGATGCCGGAGGGACACCTGATGTGGACTGAGAAGGAATGTGTTAAACTCTGCACAGAGAGAATTAGAAGCTTCCCCTTCTTATCCCAGCAGGGAAGGTTTCCCTTGTCTATTCTCTCCTCTATAGTCTAGCAGACATCTTGCCCCCGGGCCTGTTTCCCTACAGATTCCTCCTTTTCTCCTTTCAGCTGAATTTTATATTTCTTAGTCTCTCAGATTCTGGCCTATTTTCCCATTTTAAAGTTACTGGAAGGACTTACTTTTTTTATATTTTATTTTATTTTATTTTTTTGCCATTTTAAAAATTATCATTTGTTAATACTTGGTTTTTGGAGGTGCCAGTGATCAAAGCCAGAGCCTTATACATTCCAAGCAAGCACTCTACTTCCTTGGCTCTTGCTAGTATGTAATTATACAAAATAGGGATTTTAGCCAGTTGATGCCGCTTTGTCAGAGCTATAATCTCAGCTCCTGTAGGAGGCTGAAGCATGGAGACTACAAATCCAAGGGCTGCCTGAGCTAGTTCAAAGCTAGCCTGGGCAACATAATAAGACCAAGTCTCCCTCTTCCTCCCCCTCCTTTCTTGAGAAGGGGTCTTACTGTACATCCCTGGCTTTCCTGGAACTTGCCATGTAGAGCATGGCTGGCCTTGAACTCACAGGGGCCTGCCTGCCTCTGCCTCCCAAGTGATGAAATTAAAGGCATTCACCCATCACTCTAGGCTAGATCTCAGTATTTTAAAGAAGCAAAAAAAGAGCTGACAATATAGTCCAGTGGCCAATGGTTAGCCATAGCATGTGTGAGGCTCTGGGTTCAGCCCGAGTGGTGAAAACAAGACAGGGTTTCATCGTCTTCATATGTGCAAATATTGAACTATGATCATATTCATTAGTTGTATTTGATACTTTTTGGCATCTATGATAAAACACTATGACAAAGGAAGGCCCAAGGCAGATTATAGAGTTTATTTGTGCTTACAGATCTAGAGGGATAGGAGTCCATCACAGATGGAAGTGCTGGCAGCAGGACCAGGAAGCTAAGAGCTTATGTCTTTAACCACAGGGACAAGGCAGAAAAAGACAAAGCTGCACTATCAATGGAGGACCAAGAATTCAAACCAACACACCCACCTTTCCCCTGGATCATCTGCCCTTCCTCTCCTCCTCTCCTCTCCTCTCCTCTCCTCTCCTCTCCTCTCCTCTCCTCTCCTCTCCTTCTTCCCTCTCCTCTCCTCTCCTTCTCCCTCCTCCTCCTACCTTTCCTCTTCTCTCTCTCTCTCTCTCTCTCTCTCTCTCTCTCTCTCTCTCTCACACACACACACACACACACACACACACATCTGCCCTCCCCCTCCCATACAGTCTCAATGAGAGCCTGCTGAGTCTAACACTCACTCTCTTTCCTTTACCTTTCTTCTGCCTGTGTTGTCATCTGACTTGGTATTTTATTTATAAACCTCATTTGTTATCATGTGACTGTCTTCACTGCCTCCACCTCTCTCCCAACCAAGTATAAGCCTCATAAACGCTGGGCTTTTTATCACTCCATGTCACAATCCTGAACAGTTCCTCAGACAAAGCAGGCACTCTGCAAACACCTGTTGAGTAACTGAATATTAGCTTCCCCCTCTAATAACCAAAAGAGGGTGTGACCTTTTCCTCAAAGGAAGGGCCATTTTTCCCCAGGGCCTCTATCCTAAGCCACACACAATTCAATATTTATTCAACCAATATGACCTATATAATAAGAAAAAAATTGTTAATGCAAACTCTAGGGCTTTCACAATATTGTGTTGCTATTTTAAAAGGGGAGTGACCCCATGGAAGTTGAATCAATGCTGATTCTTTTTGGGACAATTATTAGGTCTCGGTTTTGATTACCCTATCTGTTTACTAGAAGTATTCATTGTAGCACTACTACCCTTACAACTACTATACGACTTACCCAAAAAGCCTATGGATGTGACTGGACATACTTTAGAATGCATTAAGTGGTCTAGAGGATATGGAGGTATGGAAAGTCTTACTAACGAGGTGAGATCATGGTGGAAGTGACCGTCAACTTCTAACCTTCTTATTGACCTAAGGAGACACCAGGGCCCAGAGCAGTGCAGTGTTAATACATGTTAATCCCAGTGCAGTTTCTGGCCTCTTTGAGTTTTCATGGACTCTTTCTACAAGAACAGGCATCCTGGGTTCTACTTAGACCCAAGTCAAAATTCTCCATGGTGGAAAGAGAATGCCTGGTTTTCAGGTCCTTGCCAATCCAACCCTTTGCAAGCAGCTTGGAGAGGAAGGCATTTTAAGTGCATCCTTCTCCATCCCTTCTACTACTGAGTGGCATCTGAATGAGAGTTTTATGGACATTTCATTTCCCTTTCTCTTTATCCTTCTTTGGTTCTCCTCAGAGAAGGTTAGGGTGGAGGCCTGAGTGAGGCTCAGGGTATAAATCCTTATGAATGGACCTGTGCCTTGGGGAACGCTCCTGTAAAGTGTAACTTCACAAGAGGGAGCGGGCCCCGAGCCTGGCAAGGCAAGGAGACACAGAGAGATTAATCTCTTTGATGACACGATTCTTGTGCATTTCTTAATGACTGAAATTTTCATGTGTGGGGAAAATTGCACTTTTCCCCAGAGGGCATAGAAGGGAAAGCCACTGCTTAACAACTGGGCATTTGTGTGGGAAGCAAGTGGGCATGTATGTGGGCAGCAAGTGAGTGTGTGCATGGGCAGTAAGCGGGTGTGCATGTAGGCTATATATACCCTGATTTGGAGTCCTTTGCCTTTTTGTTGTGTGTGGCCATGAGCATAAACATGAATCAGAATCTGTGTGTTTATATATTTGGGGAAAGAGTCTAAAATCTCTCTCCCTCCCTCCCTCTCTCCCCCCCCTCTGTGTGTGTGTACCCACACACATGTGCACACTTGTGTGAGTACTGTCCTTACCATTGACATTGTGACTATGTGTACATTAAGGTGTATATCTTTAAAAATATACATTTCTTTTTTTCCTGCATAAATTATTTCATGTAAAGGCCATCCAGAGATCAGTTCCTGGCATCCCTTTTCAATAAAGCAATATTATCAGAGCTTGGTCCCAAAACTAGTCCCTGGAGAGGCTTTCCCTACATCCTTTGTCAAATGAAATGTCACGGACTCACCAAATGACGAGAAGAAAAATTCTTCTTGTTTATTTCGCAAGTGAGGTAGAAAGGAAGCTCTGCTTCTTGACGTCTTTTCTCGAGCTACTTGGGCAGGTAGACAGGTGAACAGAGAGACAGGTGGGCAGGTGGACAGAGAGGCAGGTAGACAGCAGCAGGTGAACAGAGGGGCATGTGTACAGGTGGATAGAGGGACAGGTGGGCAGGTGGACAGAGAGGCAGGTAGACGGGCAGATGGGCAGAGGGGCAGTAGGCAGATGGGCAGAGGGGCATGTATGCAGGTGGGCAGGTGGACAGAGGGGTAGGTAGGCAGGTGGGCAGGTGGACAGGTGGACAGAGGGGCAGGTGGACAGAGGAGCAGATGGGCAGGTGGACAGAGGAACATGTGCACAGGTGGACAGAGGGACATGTGCACAGGTGGACAGAGGGACAGGTGGGAAGGTGGACAGAAGGGCAGATGGGCAGGTGGACAGAGAAGCAGGTGGGCAGGCGAGCTTCAATCTCATTTATAACATGAATAATTATAGTGCAAAATAACAACCAAGTTTAAAAATATAAGTGACTTACAGGAACACATTGAGAGAGCTACCAAGTTAGATGCAGGCAGTTATGATTGGCAAGAATTTACACAAATTCAGATTATTACATGAGCAATGCATCTCTGGAGTTTAATACTCCTTTTCCTACTTCTGTTAAACATATTAACTCTGAAAATACATAATTAGTACAGGAAAATCATTTCAAGAATTGAGATTTAGAAACCTAAATTGAAGAACAGCAATGATAACAACAAACCCAAGCCATACAAACTCAGTAATTTTAGGTTATGTCATTTCTATATTAAAACAAAAATCACCCGTGTGGTCAATGTAACTATAATATGGGGCAAATAGTGATAGATTACAGACATGAAGAGCTGACTCTTGAAAGATGGGTAGATTTTTTTTTTTTTTACTAAATGATGTCTAAGCATACCCTCACTCCCCACTAAGCACACCATGTAGGTGTGTATGTGATATGATACCATGACATCCTCAGACACACCCCATGAGTTAGGCATTGCAGTTCCTACTTTACAGAAATAGGAAAGTTTATTACTGTACAGTGGAGTTTATTCAGGTTACACAAGGAGGGTGAGACTTGCCATTGGATCCATGTTTGACTGGCATTACTTCTCTGTGCCAGTTTTCTCACACTCAGGGAGTACAGGAAGCATGTGAACTCATTCTCCATCAAAAGTGCTCCATTCAGGGACATCAGTTAATACAGAGAATTGCAATATCTTTGGCAGTGAATGCTAACAAGTAAGTTGGTGAATTCTTCACTGAAACGATCAAGCATTGATCTGAGTTAATATTTTCTAGTAATGTCTCCTCTCTGTGTGACAAGAATGATAGTTTGGAAGATCTACATAGGCTCACTTATGCGTGCATGGAGGAGTACAAGAAATAAAGACCCAGGTTCATGATGCTGTCAAGATTTTATTTAACTTAAAGAGCTGAAGTTCAGGAGAAACATAAGGTTAAGGGTCCGTGATGGATGGATGGATGGATGGATGGATGGATGGATGGATGGATAGATGGATGGATGGATGGATGGATAGATAGATAGATAGATAGATAGATAGATAGACAGACAGACAGACAGACAGACAAGGACCGACAGATAGATGGAACAGATCTTCACCTGTGGAGGGATTAGTCTGGAACTAGCCTTAGGGATTGGTAGGTGCTGGAGGCAGAAAGACAGGAAGCACTGGGTTCTTTACCAGGAAACAGTGTGTACAGGCTCGTGTGTGTGTGTGTGTGTGTGTGTGTGTGTGTGTGTGTGTGTACTAGATATTGGGTGTTGCGTTGTGGCAGCCTCTCTCAGCTGGTACAAAGGTTCAAATCCAGAAGTTCTGGGGCTTGGGTCAGAGGCCCTGGTCCATACTGAGAATAAAGGGCAAGAACTTAAAATATCTAGAGTTTTATCTTCTTGGCTTTGGAAAGCTACTGGGGTCTGCCCAGAAGAAACATGGTGAACTGAATATGATACAGACTCCCAAGGAGCACATCTGCTCCCAGGTTACAATCCAAGCTCTTGAAGGTTCAGCAGCTGTCTATATTACTGTCCTGCTTATCTGCAAAACACCCAAGGCAAAATCAGTAAAGGCATTCTCTAGGGGAGCTACCCTCCTAGTCAGAGGAAGCCCAAATAAGATGAACTTGGGCAGCAAGAAAGGGCCCAGTGCAACGAAGGAGCTGCAGACTGCACTCATTGTTTGGGGAGGTAGTAGGGATGAAAGGGACTTTATCTTCCAATTGAAACTCTGACTCCTTCCTTGTCTCCTAAACATCTGGATTTTCACATCAGGTCTGCCTCCATGACTCAGCCCTGACTCTCAGGCTGTTTGTCCAGCTCCAGCCCTGGATCAGGCAGTATTGTCCCAGAGTGTCTGTTGGCAGTGGTGGCACACGCCTTTAATCCCAGCATTTGGGAAGCAGAGGCAGGCGGATTTCTGAGTTTGAGGACAGCCTGGTCTACAGAGTGAGTTCCAGGACAGCCAGAGCTACACAGAGAAATCCTGTCTCAAAAAACCAAAAAAAAAAAAAAAAAAGAGGAAGACTTTGAATAGTGAACAATAGTATGGTGGAAACCTTTGTCCTGTGGAGCAGGAACACGCTGGTCACTGAGGTGGCGTTAGGAAGGATAGCAGCCACACATCTGCAGCCTCTTTCTCCCTTCCATCCTGTTACTGTCTTTCATCTTCCTTGGAGCTCTCGGACATGTGAGCTGCCCTTCTTATGCTCAGAGGAATCACTGTCAGTGACAGAAAGGAGATTACAGGCTGTATTTCTGCCTCCGAGCTTTCTGTGGGCGGCAGGGAAACAAGTGGAGATAGCTGCTTGTCAGTTCTGGAAACGGAGAAATCTATGTATATTGTAGCCCTGAAGCAGTGTCCCCCACGGGGGTATGCTGGTGTCACCTCTGATCATTCTCCCTCTCACTAATGTGCATTTTATTAATCCCAGAGTGGAGTGGGAGGCCAGTGGGCTTCTTTTGACTAATGTTGGTCTGAATCCCACCCAAGGAACCCCCAGTGTCACCTGAGGGTGGTACAGCTCGGGCAGAAATCAGAAGCCTTAGGACTGTAGCCGGACCTCAGAAGGGAGCTCTTCCCCACTCACAAACACACCTTCTCTCCCTGGGGCCATAAAGAGCTGGGTGAGAGACAGAGGCTGAGGGACATGAGAAACAGGCAGGGCTTCTGGCTTTGCCTAGCTCAGGAACTAGACCTGACCCTGACCTCATCTCTATGTGCTGGACAGAGGAGGGGATGGTGAAGCAGCAGCAAGGAGCATCGTCAAACACACATGGCAGTTAACAGTGCTTCCTATCCATTGAACCTTCCTGCTGGAACATGAGATCTTCAGGAAGAGAAAAAGAATGGTGGTGCGGGAGGAAGGAATAAGGTTGGAGTGGGGAGAGGAAAAGGAGAGGTTGGAGATTGATTGACTCCTCTTTGGGCTCAGGCCCAGGCACATGGTAGATTCTTAATACACAGGCTAAATTGAAGCAATTTGCACCTTTGCAGAAGAGGGGAGGGGGTATCATAAACAGCACCTCACAACAGTTCTCCCATCTGCTGTATCAGCCTCAGAGACATGGAAAACTAAACGGGGCAGATGACGTTGGCCAGGCTCTATTATGGCCCTCTAGTCATGTCCACCTCTGCCTTCCCCTCTGAGGAAAAGAACACCGAGTTAGCACTGCCAACTGCAAGTGTTCTCTTTGCATTGGAAAGACACATAGGAACAAAGAGGTCAGGAGAGGGAAATGCTAGAAGATCAGGCACAAGCACACCCGTGTCTGACTTTCCTAAGCCTCATTAGCCACACTGAGAAAATGGGAACAACTACTTGGCAAGGGAAAAGGTGTTTCTCATATGCCTACTAGGACAGGAATAGGTATGGCACTCCTGTTGGGATTCTGTGAAAATCTTTAAATAAGTGAGTCTTTGGACTTGGCAATTCTGCATAAAATGTACCCCAGGAAAATGATCAGATCATTTAACTAACAAGTCAGCAAAACTGGAAATAATCTAAATAGAATCAAAATTTAGGTGAATAATTATAGCAGGTTCATAAAAATGTAATGTCATATTAGCTATTAAAATAATGGATTCCAGTTGGAAGTTGTTGCACACACCTTTAATCCCAGAGCTCAGGAAGCAGAGGCAAGCAAATCTCTTGAGTTCGAGGCCAGCCTAGCCTACAGAGCAAATTTCAGGATAGTTAGAGCTACACAGAGAAATCCTGTCTCAAAAACAACCAATTGGCTGGTAAGATGGCTCAGCGGGTAAGAGCACTGACTGCTCTTCCGAAGGTCCTGAGTTTGGATCCCAGCAACCACATGGTGGCTCACAACCATCTGTAATGAGATCTGACACCCTCTTCTGTTCAGACGCTACAATGAATTATGCTGGAGAGAGTGGGGCCCGCGCAAGCAGGGCCGGTGCAAGCGGGCCGGCTCAAGTGGGCCTTTGCAAGCGGGTCCGGCAGAGGTCCTGAGATCAACAGCAGCCACACACATGATAGCTCACGGCCATCTGTACAGCTACAGTGTACTCATATACATAAAATAGAAACAACAAATTAATAATGATGATGAATTCCCTTACATAAAAGTATTTGCACTATATTGTCAAATACTAAATTGTGTGCATAATGTACTATTTTAAGAAACAAGCATCATATTTCTAATATCAAACATGGACATTATATTAGAGCATTACAATAATAACTTTATTCCTCTTATTTATATATATTTTCTATAATAAGTGTATGTGTTTCGTTAAAGGTAATAAAACATTACTTCTAAGATTAGCTTTAAGAACTAAATAAGGGGACTGGAGAGATGGCTCAGCAGTTAAGAGCACTGACTGTTCTTCTAGAGGTCCTAGGTTCAATTCCCAGCAACCACATGATGGCTCACAACCAACTGTAATGGAATTTGGTGCCCTCTTCTGGTATGTCTGAAGAGACTGACAGTATATTCACAAATAAATCTTTTTTTTAAAAAAAAAAGAATTAAATAAGGTATTTTCTATGAAGGTAATTTAGAGACTGAAAAACTTATAAGATGTGCTTCTGGGCTATGAGGGGTTCACAGTTTGAAAAGAGATAACAGAAATGTAAAATAACCATAGCATGAGAGAGTCCAAAAGGCACTTCCTGAGAATGACAAGCAGCATATCACTTAGAAACACAGAGGAAGAAAAACTACTTTTGATCAGCCACCTGAATGAGATGAACATGGAAGAATAGATAGGGTCTTATCAGGTAGAAATAGAGAATGGGAGTATTGAGAGACTGGGAAGCTGTGGGCCAGGTGTGGCACAGAGAGTGGTCATGATTGGGTGGGGAGTTGTGGACCCCTGGGTGTGCAGAGGGGGATGAATCTAAAAAGACAGGGTTCCATGTACTCACTAGACCTGAGTGTCTCCCATAGCGAGATACCACTGGGCATACTGGTGGTGGCCCAGCTGTATGCCCATGAAAGGCAGCAAATGCTCGCTGCTTACAGATGCTTCACTGGTATGGATGCCCTGAGGACTGATGGTCTGTGCCAGGAAGGACCATGACAACTGTGACCGGGGAGGATGGCCCTGTCTAGGTTGTGCCAATGGGAATGGAAGGGAGAAAAGATGATCTTTATCTCTCGTGAGGAAGAGATGAGAAGGAATCATGACAGGGAGTAGAAACTGTGTATCTTGGAGAAGAGGAATCAGACATGCCTCCTGAGTTTGCACCCCTGGGGCTTGCTGCAGAGTTCATGGGCAAGGTTACATGGAGGAGTAGCAGGGCGAGGGAATGAGACAGGAATAATTTGGTACCACCAGTGCTCCATTCTCCATTGGTGCTGATTTCTCTGGCCTGCCTGAGTGGCTCTCCCAGTGCCCAGGGGGACCTGTAAATGTGTCTCAGTGTTTATCTCTTCTTGAGAGGAGTGTGGGGTATGAAGAAGGCAGGGAGGTTGTTTTGACCCAGAGGGCATTTGTTAGTGGAGATGCCCGGTCTTCCTGTTCACCCTTGGAACATCTCTCGAGCTCATCCTATCCTAGCACACCCTGCCTTATTCTCTCTTGCAACTGCGAATTCGGACCTTTGTTAGGATGCTGGATGCTATCTGGCTGCCACGCTCACCTCCCCAGCAATGTGTTACACAGGTACACACACACAGAGAGAGTGGGGAGGGAGAGAGAGAGGGAGAGAGAGAGAGACTGGGCTGCTTGTCTCCACTCCTGCTGTCATGCCACTAGTTAATTACATTTGTTGCTGAGGTGCAAATGTGTTTTTACTAAGTCGGTGTTAACTAGGAAGGGGCTACGGATGTTACAGATGCATATGCTGCATGGACAGGGCTAGGGCTCTTGGCGGGAGGCACTGCCCACTGCCGCCTTGGAAGCACAGCTGAGAGTAGCCTCTGCTCTATCCTGGCTCCTAGCAGAACCTCCTTGGAGTCAAATTAGCAACTCATGCATAGGAGAAGGTGGTGCAATGATTGGGATGGATCTATCAAGACAAAATGGCAAGGCTGACCACCAAGACTCTGCCTTGGACATGGTTCATTTCAAATATTGCGAAAATTAATTCACAGAGTTAATTCACTTGAACCTAAAAATAACTTTTAAAGGCAGGCAGCCAAGGCTCCTTTTAAGTATCGGGTTGTCTTACTTTGGTTCTAGTCTATTCCTCTGATGACTTCTCCTCCCCATTTTCCTGTTTTCCTCAAGCACCTCCTGTCTTAACCCAATCGTTGTCCCTTCAGAACCTAATCAAAGCCTGCCAAGTGACCACCTGGACCCTGCTCCCTCTTCCTCTGAGTTCCCATTTTACAAGGTGTTGAGTGACTCTCCCAGTATCCAAATTCACTCCTAGAGCCCTTTCCACTGTTGAACAGGAGGCTGTAGTCCACCTGAGGTCAGGGAACCAGAAAGGCAACCGCAGGGCAAGTCCAACTGGGGTATACGAAGTCTAGGGTCTACGAAGATTTGGGCAGGGCTCAGTAGCCGAACTGAGGAGAGAGAGTTGAGCAACAATTACACAGGGATCATATGCAGAGGAACTAGATCCACTGTTTCTACCATAGGGCATGTCCTGGATAGGAGAAACTGGGGTGACAGAGCCCAGTCCTCTGTGTGCTGATGCCCCTCCTGAGACCCACTGTCTCCTTCCTTCTGCAGGTACTCTCTCTGTAGCTGACTAGAGGTGTTTCTGGACCAGCTGGAAGTGAGAAGAGGGGGCAAATCCCCTGAAGACCATCCGAGAGGCGGTGGGACCCTCCAACAGTAAGGCATGCTTTTCAGTCCCTTGACATAGGTTGAAACGTGTGCGCGCGCGTGCACACACACACACACACACACACACACACACACACACACACACACACTGTCCTTCCTTCAGAATCCCTCTAGCACCAATTAGTTATCTGAGCAGACAGTTAGCAAGCACTGCTTGTATTTTATGTCTTTCTGCCACCTCCCTAGCCAGGCCTGTACTGTTCTCTCTGCGTACTTCGTGTTCTTTGTGGTGCAGGTGGATGGACATTGCACACCACCCATTGCACATCTCCCATGCTGATGATCATTTGCACATGGCTGGAGCAAGGGTTACCTGAGACTCCCCCCAGGGATGTTGGGGACAAATGTTCAGTAGTCAGAGACTCTGCTTCTGTGGAGTAGGAGAGGATGACCCACACATATGCACCCCAAAGGACTTGACGAGCGAGGCGGAAACTGCACTCCAGACGTTTCTGATAGATTTGGACTCAAACTGTATTGAGTACTTTGAATAAAAAACTCCCATTCGCCGGACCGTGGTGGCACATGCCTTTAATCCCAGCACTTGGGAGGCAGAGGCAGGTGGATTTCTGAGTTGGAGGCCAGACTGGTCTACAGAGTGAGCTCCAGGACAGCCAGGGCTACACAGAGAAATCCTGTCTGGAAAAAAAAAAAAAATGAAAAAGAAAAGAAACTCCCATCCAAGAATCCTAGCAGGTGTGAATATGGGTTTTGTTGAGGTTTAGTTTTTTTAGGTTTTATTGTTTGTTTGGGTTTTGTTTTGTTTTGTTTTTGTTTTTGATTTGGTTTGGTTTGGTTTTTGGCTTTTAGCTCCCTTCAGACCCCACAGACTTACCTAGTAGTATAATTAGCAATTCAGTAGCCCAGTTACTCAAGACAACCCCTTTTTTCTTTCCTGAGTGTCATGCTTGGGGCTGGATCTGTGATGGTGAGATCCAGTCACAACCCCCAAGGACCTTGTCTGGGATTTGTATGTTTTCATGATGTCTCAGGGCCCCTGTAAACCTCACCACCCATCAGCCTTCCTTTTGGGGTTGGTAATTATTGCCATGTTGCTCAGAAAAACCTGTTCCCTTATAAAAGAGAAAGTTACCAACACAGGCAGTGAATGTGGCCACCCTAGATTCCCAAGCAGGTGGTTAGTAGTCACAGGCACTCGTAGATGACCATATCTGAGAAGTGAAGAACAGGCAGCCATGACTGTCCCACTCCCCATCTGCAGGCATTGTGGTACTGATGGAGTGGTGAAACCAGCATGCTCTACTATGAGTAGACATCCACGTGAGTCAAGGCAGAACTACATTTTGAGGGGCAATTACCCTGAAGTCGTAGTTGACAATTCTTTTGGTATTAGGACCCTGAGTACACAGTACATGTAGCTCATTGTATATAGAGAATAGGAAGAGTCTTTGAGGAATAAGGAAGGGGAAATCTAAAAGATGGAAAGAAAGCCTGGAGCTGGCTTGCATGTATGTTGAGCTGGTTTGAGTGCGTTGCTTCCTTAAAGCCAAGTACAGCGACTTTCTCTGGGACTGAAGTGCCACTGTGACTCTCCCCATGGACTGCCTCCTAGAGCCCTACTCTCTAAGGGTGTTTCTAGGTCCATACAGGCCAGCCTGCGCCCTGTGCCATCTTAGAGTTGCTAAGCCTATGGGGTGGTGGTTTGCCTGACTTGTAATTCCTGTGTGACTGTGTCTTTTGGGAGAATGGGGGCTTCCACCTAGAAGATGGAAGCCAATTCAAATACGAACCCAACCTCTAACCCTGAATTCCCGGACATGCCGACTCACCACTGAATCATCTCTCCAAGTGAGTGGCAGTATGGTGTGTCCTGGAGGCTAAGCACAGTTGACACTATTGCTTGGATGGGTGCGATTGGCAAGGACAATTTTTGTAGCTAATGCTGGAAGTGTGGCAATCAGAGAAGCTGCCAGCTGTCTCACTTAAATTCTTAGCTCTCGCTCTCTTTTTTTAAAATCGTTTTGCTTACATAATCCACCCCCTTTTTATTCTCTAATTCTCTCCTTGCAAAGCTGGCAGCAGAGGGGAAGGGCTGGGGTGGAGGGGTAGCAATTACACATCAGTTTGGGGAGCATTTACATTTTGCAATTACAATTTAAAAATAAGTCTCGTTAATGATCTCCACGTGTAAACCACAAACCTTAACTGACATACATATTCTCCTGGGCCTGCCTGCCTGCCTTTCTGCCCCGAAAGCTCAATGCAGGCAGAAGTTCCCAGGGAGACACAGAAGGGGCTGTGGAGGCTAGCTCGGGTCTGATGGACACTTTGGGCCATTAATGTGTGTCTGAGGTTGGTTAGAGGACAAAGGGGGTAGGGGGGCTCAGGATGTTCAAAGCAAGGACTCCAATGTCTCTTTTCCTTATACTCATGCTGGCCATTGGCTCATCTCTCTGAGATTCAGAGACTTGTGGTCGATCTCTATGTCCTTAAGAGGTACCGACGATATTCCATCCTGGGGAAAAGGGGACCCCAAACTCCAGGTGCCTTACAGGTGAGAATTTTCTGAGTCTTGTGGGGTAAACCCATAAGTTCTAGCTCATTTCTGTGGGCTAGTCAAAGCATCCAGATGGTGTTGCACTATACAGAGGAGCTGGTCTCTTACTCAGGCTCAAGAACAGAAGTGTATACATTGTTTCCTCAAGGAATGACTTGTTGGCATGCTTTGATCGGAGCCCTGTAGAAACTCCTATTTTAAACAACCCAACAAGGCCTCAGTTCCTAGCTGGCTATTTGTTAGCTACAGGACTTGGACAGGCTCTAGTACTTAGGCCTTTTATCATCATGGGCCTTTCTTCCCCGATCCCTCCTTTTCTCCCTTCCTTCCTCTTTTTCTTTCTTTTGTCCTTTTAAGAGAGGATTTTAGTATGTAGTTCAAGCTAGCCTTCAGCTCACTATCTCCTTCCCCATCCTCCTGAATGCTGGGGCTACAAATACAGGCCCAGCTCATCAGTGTCTATGCAACTGGAACAGAAGCCAGTGGGCTCTCATGGCAGTGACCTCGCACATTTCTAGTGCATGGAAAACGCTAAGAAATGGATGTCTTTTGTCAAGCACCCTTTCTAGCAGCTCCAAGGTACCTTCTGTCTTCCCTGAATCTGCTTCTCTCAAGCTATCATGGATTCTCTAAGCAAGGGGAATCTGGTCTCATTTCTCCAGGCTTCTTCAAAGTCTAGCCAGCTGCCTGCCAGGTAGTCCTAAATGCTGGTCCTCTTCTGAAGGTTCTTTAAGAGCACAGCATCAAGCTTCTGGTCTAGGCTTTTCCTTTTGGTCAGTGTTGTGCCTCACTGTGGGCAGTTTTCTTTCCAGGACACTTCTTCAAATGGTGGCCCTCCATTAGCATCATGTCACTCTGGTCCCCACCTACATCTATGGTCTATGAAAGAAGGTCGTAAGCCAGACGCCCTCTAAGAAGCCTTTCCTCAGCTCTCCTCCACCAAGTCTCTATGTAGAAGTTATTCATCCCTTAGGCAGCTTCACTTAGGTCGGTCAGAAGTGTAGAACTAACACGTATAGTCAAGAGCTCACAGTTTCTGTCAGTCATGGTAGCACACATCTGCAATCCTAGCATTAGGGAGATCATGGCAGGGGGATCACCCAACTTGAAGCCAGCCAGAGCTATCTGGCTCAAAAGAACAACAACAATAATAATCCTATATTTAATACTATTTATTATATATATAATATATAATACATATGTAAATATATAATATATAATATACATAATATATAATACATATGTAAAATTAATACATACTATATAAATTTAAATCTTAACAGTATAAAATATATAAAATAATACATAGTATTATATATAGTGTAATGGTGCATAATCCCATATGACACTGTATGCTATTTATTATATAATATGTACTATATTATATGTATTATACCATATAAGATGCAATATTAGCCATCCATATGTGCTACTCTAGATTAGTATATGTATTAGAATTCTAAGTTCAAACTTCTTTTTTCTTTCATTTTTTTTCTTTTTTCTTTTTAATTTTTGGGAATTTGAGGCAGTTTCTCACTGTAGATCCTAGCTGACTTAGAACTCACTATTGTGGATCACACTGGTCTTGAACTCACAGGAATTTTCCTGCCTCTGCCTCCTGAGTGTTAAGATTCCAGGTTGGCATACTCCACAATGTTTGGTTTTTCTCTTTCATCTTGATGGTATTTCTTCACCAATTTATAATTTTGCAATGGATAGCCATGGAAACTATATATCCTGTATTATAGTATGATTCTACATTCTATCATGGTACATAAAATATATTGCTTTTAAATTGTTTTCAATTTATTATATATATATGATTGTTTGTTTTCCATGTATATGAGTACCATATGTGTGCCTGGTGCCCTCAGAACATTGGATACTCTGGAAGTGGAGTTATGGATGGTTGTGAGCTGTCACATCTGTACTAGGAACTGAATCCCAGTCCTCTACAAGAGCAACAAATGCTCTTAACTACTGACCAAACCATCTCTCCAGTGCCAAGATATAATGCTTTAAATACTATGTATAATAATTTTTATTATAGAATATATACACATAATATATATATTTATAAATAAACTTACCCAAGCATGATAGAGTTCAAGGCCAGCCTGGGCTACATAATGAGACCCTGTTTCAAAAATGAAAATGTAAATACTGTAACAGTATAATATATATAACACTATAGAAACATGTTGTGTAGTATTTCACACAGTGTGTATGTAGTATAACAATAGTATATTACCTACTTTCTTTACCTTAAGACTTGGAAGATTTGCATTCTGTTGCTTAAATGTGGTTATCTCTAGATTCTGACTAGAGGTCAATTAAATGACTGAACTACAGACAGGAGCATGTTGTTCTCTGAGAGACTCCACCCAGCAGCTGACTCATACAGATGCAGACACCCTCAGCCAAACAGTGGATGAAGCTTGAGGACTCTTATGGAAGAACAGGAGGAAGGATTGCAGGCCCTGAAGGGGATAGGAACTCCACAGGAAGACCAACAGAGTCAACTAACATGGACTCTTGGGGCTCTCAGAATCTGAACCACCAACAAGGAGCATACACAGACTGGACCTAGGCCTCCCCATACATATGTAGCAGATGTGTTGCTTGGTCTTCATGTGGGTCCCGAAGAACCAGAACAGAGGCTATCCCAAAAGCTGGTGCCTGTATGTGGGATATGTTCTTCTAGCTGGGCTGCCTTGTTTGGCCTCAGTGGGAGAGGAAGCGCCTGGCCTCACAGAGATGTGAAGCACCAGGTTGGGGGCATACCCAGGGGAGCCCCACCTGTTCAGATGAGAAGGGGTTTGGGGATGGGGGAAGGATTGTGGGAGGGGGTGACCAGGAAGGGGGGCCAGTAAGCGGGGTGTAAAGCAAATAAGTAAAACAGTAAAATTAAATTTAAAAGACTGAACTATATTGGAAGGCATGAACCCAGTGTGGACATGGAAATGTCACTCAGCCACACAATCTGGTTGTGTGCTTTGATGCAGGAGAGACAGATCCCTAGGGTCAGGCACACAGTGGTGTAGTGACCCCAGCCCTGTTGCTCTGGATTTCTCCCTTCAGTAGAGTCTTTGGTTTTGCTGGCATATCACCTCTAGATATGTTTTCTTTTTTTTTTATGCTGCTGAATGGGAAATATGGTGAGTTCTCACACAGCCAACATTGACTCCATCACATCCTTGGTTGACAGGTTGACTCAGAATCTTCCTCTCTCAGGCCTTGTTTTGTTTTGCCATGCTGAGAATTGAACAGGGCTTTTCATACTGGGCTGATGTTCTACCCCAGGGAGCACCCTCAGTTCTGCCTTTGGGTCTTAATGATGATGCTGATACTCCACCATCTTATTTCCTGCTTTGTGGATATCCTTGGGAACTTTAGGGTCCTTTCATTTTTCTTTTGGGGCTTCAGAAGGATGTACTTGGGGACCTGAAGCTTGCTTGGCCGCCTCCTTTCTCTCCCCCAGCCCTTGGGATCCTCTGACTCTGAAGTCACCTCAGTTCGGGGAACTTTTTCATTTTATTATTGCTGTACTCACTGCCCTCAGCAGTCTGTCTTCTCCGTACGGCAGGCCAGTTGCTCACACAGTGCATGGAACCTGCAAGATGGTTACCGAGTCTGCTATTTGGGACTTGAGCTCTAAAGAGGACCCTGTAGCCAACTTGCAGCTTCACCTGAAAAAAAAAAAATCCCTCTGTTTGTTCAGAGGGATCAGAGCTCCTGGTTGTTCATGACCTAGCTTTCTTGGTTCTCTGACAATTAACCCTAGAATCTTGGATCTCCACTGCTCCTGGGCTAGGGAAGAGGCAGTGAGTTTCTGCTCTGTGAAGGGAAAGCTGGGGGTACAAATCAGGACAGCCATGGCAGCCATCCCCCAGCTGTGGATCACTGTTAGGAGCATTCATGGTCCTTGACCCTCCCAGTCTTTTCCTTACCTCTTCACCTCTCTCTCTGCCCATTCTGCATACCCACCACCCCTCGCCCCCCCATATTTTAGCCCATGCACATGCATACATCTCTTGTTAGAGAAATAATCCTGGTGATTCAAGTCTCTGTTGTACAAATCCCCGGACAAGGACTTAGCAAGTGGGTGTTCTGAGTGCCCCAGAGCAGAGACTCTGATCTCATATCACAGAGAGGCCTACAGAGAGCAGAGATCCATCCCAGTTTAAGGGGTTGGTGCACTAAAACGCTGCCATCTTGGATGGGAATCCCATTTCCCAGTCCTTTCTACCCTGATGACCTCCCTCATACAGCTCAGTTCCCCTGCCTGCTTAGGTCACCCTGCTCTGGACAAAGTGAGTCAAGGTGCTTGCTTCTTTTACCTTTGGCAGCCTGACCCTGGGAGATGCTCAGATCCCAGGAGATTGATGCCTGTTGTAAGTTGGAGTCTCCTAATTGGTCCTCGAGGATCAGTGGACAAAATTATCTTCTCTACTCTTTCTTCTACCCACCTTCTACCCACCGGTCCTTGTCCTGGCATGACAAGGGAAGCTTATCTTCTAGGAGGAAGAAGGGGAGGGAGAGGCATAATTTTTAACTTGCAGAAGGCAGGGCGCTTTCTTTTCCATCAACATCATAATGATAGGAAATAAGTCGTCATTGCAAAGACTCTGTGAGTTATATTTCTCAGACAAGTTGCTAGTGTTCAAAGCGTCTGCTGCCAATATGAAACACGTCTCCAGGTCTGAATGCAGCTGGAAGGGCTGAAGCATGACTAAAGGTTTCCCTGGTAGAAGCCAGAGGACTACAGACCCCTTCCTAAGGCTGGGGTGAGAGGGAAGGGGGCTGGCAGGAGGAAGCTGGGAGCCAGTGGGAGGCAAAACATTGCCCTGGTGCTCTGTCCTTATGTCTAACAGCTGCCTGCTTTGGAGGCTATGAGTAATAATACCCTTTTGCTGACCCATGACAATGTCTCCATCGACTGCCCATGTAGCTTCCTGCTTGGAGTCTCTCTGGGCTGAGATGGAGAAAGTGCAGAAGAAAGGCCTACTGGAAGGGGCTTCTGTTCTGTTTGTTAGAAACAGAACAGAACAAAACAAAACAAAGCAAAGTTTTAAAAACTCAGCTAGAACTTAGATATGACCCAAAGCATCACTCCCTAATGATGGATGGAGTGCCATGGCTTAAAACACACAATATTGCTGAACTTTGGAAAGAAAGAGACAAGAGTTTTAGAATTTGGATTGTTTATTAGAATAGAGACTGTGGAGGGTCCTGGAAAGCCATGCACGGGATGGCCAAGAAGACCATGTGAAGACAGATCAGTTTAACAACAGGATTCTCCTTCCCCTACTCTGCCTAAGTCCCAATGAGTCGCTTGGGTCCAGACTAACCAGGAGGCACTGATAGAACATGGGTCAGTGTGAGTCAGAGCTCTGGTCTCCCGTGGTGGCATGTATGATCAGGAACAAGCAGCCCAGGGCTTGTGCCTGCAGCGTGTGTTTTCAGAGTTCCTGCCAGACAAGGAAATACAGTATCAGGTTCCCAACTCTCCAACCCCTCTGAGGTGCAAGTCTTCAACCAGACACTCATTATCTCATGTTCATTCTTTGATTCCATTCTTTCCCTTCCTAATTGAGCACACAGTCCAGTGAATCTATGAAGGAGACTCCAGATCTGCTGCGTTCAGCACGCTAAGTGTTTTCCATCCTTGTCTCAGTTTTATCATGTTACAAGACATCCCCCCCCCCCCGTTATTCTTATCTCTGGTATCAGCATTTTCTTTTTTCATCTCCTTCTCATTCATTTTTTTTTCTATAAAATAACAAGAGCAAAATGCAATCAAATATTTGCATACATTTGGACTAGCTCTGCTTGCTACCAGGATAATGGTACCAACAGGAAGGAGCCATGGAAGAAGCAGCCCCACTGTGGGCAAATATGGGAGGTACATGTGTTAGCTGTCACACACAGAAGACACTAGCATTCTCCTCCTGATGCGATTCTTAGAAGTCTGGACCACATGAAAATCAAGGAACAGTCTCTATAGAAGGGCTAGTCCAAGATGTCATCTTGTTTTCATAACCGCCTTATGTTCTCTGTGCTGGGCTCCTTCTCAGTTTCTAGGGTCACTTTCCTCCCTGGATGTTTCCTGCTTTTACCCTGAAACATTCATACTGCTCAATCAGACTGTATGAAACTTTTAAAAATGATTCCAACCTGTCTAAACCTCAGTTATCTCATCCACGAATTGGAACAACATGACTCTACATGGCAGAGAAAACACAAGGGTATCCATATGTGCTTAGTAATACACTCAGTGTGGACTGAGGGTATACTAAATGGCAGTTATTATTCATTCCACATTATTGTCCCACCATCATCAAAATTAATGAGGAGGAAAGAGGCTAACAAACCCCTTCTCTCTGAGGTCCTAGATTTTCTCTTTAACAGAAAGCCAATGTAATGGATGTGTAGCCATGCAGGAAGGAGTGTTTGCTGGGAAAACAGGCCTGTGAACTTGTGTTGCACACACTTTTACCCCACAAAACAACACCTAGAAAATGGAAGCTGTAGCTATGATCTTATGCGGGGGAGCAGGGAGGTCACTGGGCAGGACAGGGCATGTGACAGAGATGGGAATTTTTCATGACTTAGAAGTGTACGGAGCAACCTATCCTGCAGTGGTACCCCATGTCTGCCCTCTGCAAGGCTCTACGAGGCTGGTCTGAGGTGGAAGGTAACAAAGGCTTCATGGTCAGTTGGACAGGGTTGATGAAGGAGAAGTGCCGTGGTTGTGAAATACAGAATCCTGTCCTGTCCTAACTGACGAGGAACATAGAAAAGGATGCCAAGGGTACATCTTAGGTCAGGGACGAAGATATGTGTGCCAGCAGGGCTATGAGTCTGGGGCCCAGTATGGACCCACATCCCCTCGTGTCAGAGATGCCATCCTCCCACCTTTGTGGCCTGTTTCTTGTGATATCAGGAACATAGAGTCAAGGCACATGCCCCCATTCTAACAGCAGTGAGGACCAAGGCGGACTCCACCTGAAGGACATCCACTGTTGAGACCAAAGACTTGCTTTTTCATCAGTTTGTTTTATTTTCCTGGAGATGAACTTAACGTGGGATCAGGTATCAACCAGCCCCAAACAGGTATCAAACAGCCAGAGAATGGTACTTCTCAGAGAGGAAAGGGCCTGGCAGGCTCTCTGTAGAGACCCTGGCTCCACAGGCATCTGAGATTCTCCAAGCTAATAGGCTGAAAAGACTTCCCAGGCTCCTGCTCTGTGATCCGGCCCCTTCCTGCTTGCCCTCTTCCTCAAACTCATGCTCCATTCCCCCTAAGCCCTCAGACTAGGAAAGAGGCAGACAGGGCATCAGGGAGTTGGCTTCTATCATCCTGGATCCCCAGTGTCTGAGCTGTTTGTCTCTGTGTGTGTTGAGTTGTGAGCCTGGGAAGGGGGGTGGGGGAGGGCAAACCTGTGTTGTTTTCTCAGCTCTGCTCCCCAGGCAGC
Organism: Mastomys coucha; assembly: GCF_008632895.1. Lineage (NCBI taxonomy): Eukaryota > Metazoa > Chordata > Mammalia > Rodentia > Muridae > Mastomys > Mastomys coucha. The sequence continues at coordinate 30,967,063 of NW_022196906.1, read as the reverse complement.
CGTCAGCTCTCCACAAATAATAATAAACCTGGGAATCGAGTCTGTCGAGGGGGACTTTGCATCCCTGGGTTCATCTTTAGACTTGTTTCTCTCCATGTGTGCAGACAAGAGAGAACACGTGGTGGTATCTCAGGAGGCCAGGTTGGAGCTCCCTGGTGCCCTGGCAATCCGTTGTCACCAACACCCGGTGGAAGATCGGGAGGGCTCTCTGTAGATAATCATTGGAGTTGCAAAGGAAAAGACACGAGATTGAACCAAGGGCCTTAAGCTCTCTCCTTTTCCCGTTCCTCTCTTTCTCCTACCCATGATATAGACTCAAAGGAGGCTGGCCTGAAAAAGGAAGGAGGGTAACTAGATGTGGTGGGGCATGGCTGTGGTCCCAGGGGTTGGAGAGATGAGGCAGGAGGATCTCAGGTTAGAAGCCACCCTTCGGAAGAGTGGGAGGGACTGAGGGCCGTGGACCAGACACTGTCATTCTCAGTTGACCCCAGTGAGCTTTAGCATGAGTCTGTTTTTAACACAAAACAGAAAACAAAAGGGAAAGAGAGTTCATAATTCTGTCTTTAGGTGAGAGGGTTGGGCAGGCAACCGGGGCCCTTGCTGCAGGGCAGCTGCTAGGCTTCCGCTTGCTTCCATTTCTGGGCACAACAGAGGGATGTTGGGGGAAGAGGACATTTTCTTTAAGATGAACACTGTTGGCAAAGGCAAGACCCAACTTCAGTGAGTATGAAGTTTAAGAGGCTAATGGTACCCCACCAGGGCAGAGTGGTACCTCCTTTTCAGTAGCCAACCCCATCAGAAGTCCCATAGACACCCTCTACTTCCCTGCGTGGGGAAGAGCAAACCCTTCTGAGAAAGGCCACCATGCTTCCTCTTACAACCAATGCGCCCCCTCCGCCCCCTTCTCTCTCCGGTTTTGCGCTGCTGTTTTATTTTGTTTAAAGGAACCAAAGGGAGAAAAATTGCCAAGTTGTAAAGTGTTTAAAGAAGAGATGAGAATCTTCATCAAAATGCTAAAAGCTGGAGGGGGAGAGTAATGTGCAAACTCTTGCCTGCTATTTATGGGATTGATTCTCAGATCAAGAAGAGGCAAGCAGTTGGATGAAAGGAATTATTGTTAAGCTCCTCAGTAGGAAGATCTAATGGACAATTGCTGCTATCAGGGGGAATTAAATTGCTGTTTCAGTTTGTAAAATATATCAGCGGCTTTTTGAAGCCAGTGGAAGTGTGACAGCAAGGCAGGGAGGTGGCAGTTAGGGGGCCCCACCATTCTACTGAGCTGGTACCAAGTGGAAAGATGAGGAAGAGGGTTCTGGGCCTTTGGACTGTGTTCTCTTGCCAAACTAGGGAATGGCTGCAGCATAGGAATAGTTGAGGGGAGGGAAGGGCCAGTGAACTCTGGGTCCTGATAAGCTGGGACACCTGTGAGTTAGGACCATATGCCTCCTAGTGACAGAGCAAGACTGAGGGTTCTTTTGTGGGAAACCTGGTCAAACTGGTACTCAATCTCTAGGCTGGATCACAAATGACTGTGGGTAAAAGATTCATTGGTCACCTTCGTGGTGAAGTATTGTTATTCCATATAAAGGGCAAACTACAGGGTGGGCTTTGAGGTGAAAAGACCTGATATGTGGAGGGTCTTGGAAGCAGGACTGCTCCTTGGGGTGAGACGCCAAAAGGAGGTCTGTGTTACTCAATTTCTCTGTGAGGCACTTAGGGCTGATGGAAAAGAAGGGAAAGAGATTTTCACATCTCTTAAGTAATCTGCTGTGTCTCCACTCTGTTCCCCGGAGACCAGCATCATGATACTAGGGCATGACCTGGCACCACCTTCTACATAGGAAACCCTAGAAAGGTAGCAAAGGAACACTAGCACAGAGAGTTTTGGTGGCCAGAGGGTTTGGTGGCCTTGCTATTATCGCCACTTCCTGCTTGGGTCAGTAGATACTCATGGAGTGTCTCAGCAGGAGCTGGAGGGGCAAGGGAGAAATGGGCCTTCTGGCTATGTCATTCTGTAAGAACATAGGCTCTGGACCAGGTGCAGAGTGTCCTGCGACCCACTGAGTAACTGTAACTGTATAGTAAGAGTAACTGTAGAGCAAACCGTTCTTGGAACAGAGAGAAATTAAGGACTCAGATCTGAGAGCAAGCACGTCTTAGTTCCTATCCACATGTCTTCTTTTTAGCGATATGACCACAGGTCCTATACCTAGCTTCCAAGACCTGCTCTGAGTTTGATCTGACCAAATGAAGGACTGCCGTTTGCCTTCAACAGCCCAAAATCAGGAGGACTAGGAAGTGGCATCTGCTAGTCTCTGGCCTTCATGTCATGAGACTTCACAGGGCCTGAGGCTTTCTCTCAGCCCAGCAGTGCTCTCCTGAGTCATCTGGTACAGTGGATTCTTCAGTGTTTGATGAGCTGTGAGTTAGGTCAGGGTCCTTCAGCCCCTACCTTAAAGACCCTTCATGTCTCCCTCCTTTGAAAACAGTTCAATCAGAAAAACTGACTTGGATGTAAAGTCTTTGCTCACATTTTAGAACTTTTTAGCCTGTCGGTACAGCTCATTTCCCTCCATTCCTCCCCCCTGCTCCTCCACCTCTTCCTCCCTCCTACACCTTCTTTCATCCTCCCCCTCCCCCCTCCTCCATCTTCCTCCATCCCCTACTGACCTCAGACTTGTCCCTGTCCTGTTCTCTGTGCTAAGTGCAGTCATCCATCCCAGGGACCACAGAATTCCTGTAGAAACTCAGCTTTTAGCTTATGGTTTCTAGCTTTTACTGAGTTTTACAGAGACCTAGGGTGTGTGTGTGTGTGTGTGTGTGTGTGTGTATGTGTGCATCCACACGCCTGCGTTTCTTTAGATAAATCCACAGAGTCACATGAAATCAGTGACAGGTTGACACCGTTATTTCAAGATTCATCGCTCGGAGTTGCCAGCAGAGGAGACCTAGCCAATTCCTTCCCACCAACAACACTTTTTTTCCAGGCATAATTTATAGCACTGGGGTGAATTTGTTTCCAAAAGATGAATATCACACTATCAGCAACAGCTGCCTCTCATTTTTATTTGTTTTTAAATTTGACTCAAAGTCCAATTCTCTATACACATCAGAAGCTGTAAATCCTGAGGCGACTGATTACTTGATTTAGTAAACAGGTTATATTATATAATGCAATTAAAGAGGGGCCCCACAACGCCACCTACAGGTGACTTCTTGGAAGGGGAGCCAAACTGGCATCATTTGTCACAGGGGACAAGCCTAGTCGCTGAAGGGAAAGAAAGGGGGGCCGTGGGGGGCTGAGCCAGGTTGAGGCAGCTGCCCCTGAAGGAGAAGCTAAAGCCAGGCAGGTTACTAATGCAGCCAGTCACCCCCTCCTGCTGCGTTCACAGGGTTATTTCAGCCTCCTGCAAATCTGTCTAGACGTCAGAACCGCTGGCCTGGGCAGCTGTTCAGAGAGGGGGAAGGCTTGGGGATGCAGGTGGAGGAATAACCTAGGAGCCTATGGAATAGGATGATGGAGGACTCCTGGCTTGCTAACCTCAGGATGCTTGCTCCCTGACTCCCACCCCACCACCTCTTGCTAGTGAACTGGGAAGAGAAACTGAAAACTGACTGACCCTTGGGATGAAGCTACAGTACAATTATTGGCATTCAATTCAATAAACATATGTGGAGAGCTAATTCTGTGCAACGATTTTGCAAATGTTGGAAGCTTCTTTGATTTTGCAGTCCAAAAGCGGAAGTGACTTGCACAAGAGAGTCTACAGGTTGTAGAATTCAGACTTTTGGACCCTACGCACAGGCTAGATCCTGGGATTTTGTAAATCTTATTCAACTGATTTTGCAGATGGGGGAATTGAGGCCCAGTCATGGAGTAAGACTTCCATAGGCGCCATTTGCACCAAAGCAAGGAAATCCTTGGGGGCAGTGGCCTCTCTTAACTGCTATTGGAGGTAGGCAGAATAACCCCCACACTCTTGGGATGCATCGGGCTTTGAAACTTCCCGTGTTTTTCTACTTAGAAAAAAAAATAGGCAATATCACAGAAAACCAGTTTCTGAATGGGAGAGGGCTCTCTGTTCTCAGAGCTAAAAAAAGATACAGAACCAAGTAGATGTGACATGCAAAACCCAGCACTTAGACCAGAGGCTGAGGCAGAAACATAGTGAGTCTGAGGCTAGCCTGAGCTACCCAAGGAGACCCTTGTTTCAAAAATAAAATTTAGAATAAAATGAATAAAGCAAGACCAGAGGGAGTAGAGCAGAGAATGTCACAGATGAAGAAAACAGACTGCTCAGGATCTAAGAGGGCAGGCAGACCCCCCCCTTCATTCTTTATGCCATCCACCTGCCCAGTCTCCAGTCTATAGAGAAAGAGCATGACAGGAAGGGGCCAGAGCAAATTTGAACTCTCCTTCCTTCTTCTACCTCAGCACCGGATACAAGGATACAATTTAGTCCCAGCTAGGGTCAGGGGCCAGGAACAAATGCTGTCAGGCCAGCTGGCCAGACAGTTCCCAATTAGACTGTTTCTCATCCTTAAGGCCTTGAGCCCCCAACCCCTACACCCCTGCCCAATTACTGCCCGGCAGCATTAACCCCTTGGTGCCCCAGGCCGTTAATGGAATGTTAATTGGTCTAATGGGTTTCATGTCAACAAGTCCTAATGAGCTCCTTCTAACGAGCTTGGCAATTTTTTCCCCTAAGCCTATGTTTGTCAACACAGTGGAGTTTGTGCTCCAGTCTGAGGGCATCGTGACACTACCTCTGGGGAGCTAGAGCTAAGAAGGCATGGAGAGGGGCACTCCTAAGCTGTACAGTCCTGTTTCTCAAAGTGAAGAGTCTTTTGTACCCACCTTTGGGGCCCCAACCCCCCCCCCATTACCTCATTCGGCTCCTGAGTCTGCACTTTGGAACCTTTCGATGACAGTAGCAGTGATACAAATTACTTCCTCCTGGGTATCTTGCGGAGTTGAGTGCTGCATAGAATTCCCCCCCTCCCCCGCCATGTAGCTGTCTTGTAATAAAGGTCTCAGCATTAAAGGGAAAATTCTCAAGCCGAGTCCAGACCAAGCAATTCTCTGCATAAACGTTTCTCAAATACCTCTGATTACAGCACTGGCTGTGGTCCCTTGAATGCCCTGGTGTGAAGTGTAATGTAATGACCGAAAGAGAGGGTCCCTGGACAGGGCCAGTTACTGCATAGAGACGCTGAAGAAAGCTCTGGAGCCCCAGAGCTCTGAACTGGGTCCTCTTTCTGTTGCCAAAGAAAGTATATAGGGCAGGTTTCCCTAAAGGTCCAAGAAGGTCCCTCACCCCCAGCTATTGCTAACAGGCTCCCCTACATCCAGACCCTACATCTGACAGGATGACAGAATCCCCACATTCCTCTCCAGGATGGTGTTTATGCCCCTTCTAGGCTGAAGCAAGATGGGGGGTGCATGCATAGAGAGAGGGATTAAAGACACAGTGAGCCTCCCCAGATGAGCACAGAAGTCTTGGGCAGCTGAGCTCCAGTGTGTCAAGTTTCCAAAAGTTTCTGTGCTTGTCTGAGCTGAGAGAGTAACTTAAGCCTTCTTCTTCTTCTTCTTCTTCTTCTTCTTCTTCTTCTTCTTCTTCTTCTTCTTCTTCTTCTTCTTCTTCTTCTTCTTCTTCTTCTTCTCCTTCTTCTTCTTCTCCTTCTTCTTCTTCTTCTTCTTCTTCTTCTTCTTCTTCTTCTTCTTCTTCTTCTTCTTCTTCTTCTTCTTCTTCTTCTTCTTCTTCTTCTTCTTCTTCTTCTTCTTCTTCTTCTTCTTCTCCTTCTTAATGGTCTTCAGTTCTCTTTCAGGAAAAAAATCCTTAGAGGGCAGAGAGCAGTGGCCTAGGGACTTTTATGGTGACCCCAGAAAAAGGGGGGATCAGAGGCAGCAGTGCCCTTGCTGCACAGCCTGGCAGGCTCAGACCTGAAAACTGCTTTCGCCTCGTGGATGGTTGATTCTAGGATCAGAACACTCTCAGCCATCCCTCCTTGCACTGCAACAGACATCAAGTGATACCATCTCTAAACAGACCTTGACTTCGTTATGGGAGCGCTAAGGAAAGAGTGGGGATTTATGACTTTTCTGTTTAGTCATAATTTTTCTGTTTGAGCTTTCTTTGCCTTACCTTTAATGTGAGTTTCTCATTTACTGAATGAAGTTACCAAAAGACCCAAACCCAGTTTTAAACAGTTGCCCCAGTATATTGGCTGAGAGGGGGAAAAAAACCTTCCTGGATGTTGCTCTAGCTGTGTCTCTGCCCTGTGCTCCCTCTTCTGGAGATTTCTGGTATTGCAACCCTGCAGCCTTTTCAGTCGCTGAATAAGATTGGTGCTTCCGGGCACTCCTCTCTCCCAGACGCACTCTCTCTCCCAAGCCCACCCCGCGCTCCAGAACCAAGGCCCAGTCAAAGTTACTTTATCTTTCAGAGTTCCAAACATCTCTCAAGATCTCTATTTCCTTATTCTGTCAGGTTTTAAAAGAGAGAGCTCATATCCTCATTTTAGTATCGGCTGGAGAGAGAGAGAGAGAGAGGGAGGGAGGGAGGGAGGGAGGGAGAGGGAGAGGGAGAGAGAGAGAGCAGGTCTTACTATGTAGATTCTGGAGGCCTGTAAATGCACTATATAGACAAGACTGTTCTCAGAATTGGTTGTGCCTTCCTGCCTCTGCTTCCCTAGCGCTAGGATTACTTGTGTCCC
>NW_022196906.1:30951675-30960336 GCF_008632895.1 Mastomys coucha | reverse complement strand
GCTCTCTTCAGAAGTCTTCATTTTGAAGTCCTTTCTAATGTCTCAAGAAATTTTCCTCTGGGCAAAAGATGTAAGTCAGTGGTGGAGTATATGTTTAGAACAGCGCAAAGTCCTAGAATACATCTCTAGCATGGAAGAAGAGGAAGAGGAAGAGGAAGAGGAAGGAGAGGAGGAGGAAATAATCTGCCTCTTTTCTTTTTCCTTCTGGAATTCTCTCTAGTCTGCCCTTGCTTACTATGACTGGCAACAACCCACACAAATCCGGGCAGTGAAGACAAACCTTGATAATTTTCCTGACAGAGCAGAGGGGCTCTCCCACTCTGTTCTCTCCTAGGCTCCTGCACAAAGGGTAGCCTGGGTCTCAATGCCCATCAGGTATTGAGATGGACACAAGGCAAGCCCGGTGGTCAGTCTGCTGAGGCAGGTCAGAATGGGGGGAAGGGTAAGCCTTGAAGCCAAGATGCTCAGCCAGCACTGTCCTCACCAGCCCCCCCCCACTTTACCCTCTTCCTTACTGCCAAATTATCACCTCCCTCTACCAACCATACCCCCACCCCACCCCGGAGAGAAGATCTAGCCTCATTCATCCATCCAGTCTCACTCCTCAGCACAGTTCCCTGCACGGAGTTGATATGTGATAAGCATCTGCTGAATGAAACATGAATCCCCACTGCTTTGCTTGTGCGCTTGAGGTCAAAGCATGCCTGGTACTTTGGAGACTCAGGTCAAGCCAGGTTAGTTCTTTCTTTCCTTTCCTGAAAAGAACAATAACAAAACAACAACGAAACACACACACACACACACACTCCTGAAACCAGCATCTTTTTTTTTTTTGAATGGCACCTCTAAGATCCCTTTTAGTTGTGAGGGGAGACTTGACAGAGCCCCTGAGTGCCTTCAGGGAGAGACAGGGAAAGCTGAACACTGGCTCCCAAGGACTTCTAGCTCACTAGCCCCCTCTGCCCAGTAGTTTCCACCCCTCCATGTTCTTCAGGCTCCCCTGCCCCATGCTGGGCAGTGCTATATCAGCATCTAGCCTGTGAGTGGCTGGCTCTAAATATTTCAGGGCATCCACTGTATCTCAGCATCTCTGTGGGCATTCAGTTTCCCTGGGTGGCATTACCAGATGTCTCTGCTTACAAGGTCTAGTTCGAGGAAAAATTTTGGGGCCCCAAGGGGTAGTTCATTTACTGGTGATGCGGTGGGATGGGATGCAGTGAAGACCCGTAAAGACACACACACACACACTTCCTCATGACCTGTCCCCTCCTATGTAAGAAGCAGGCCATCCATTTGGCAATTCTGGCTCTATGTATTGGCAACTCTATATTGAATCCAAACTGAAGAAAGTCCTGGTGTCTGCACTCTTGTTTTTTTCCCTTCCCCAAAACTTCCCTGCAGATCACCTCTGGACTAGTCCTGAATGAAGAAGGCGGATGGCCCATGTCCCTTGCTACCACTAGGGGGTGTAATGAGCACACTTGGGAGGGTAAGCCAGGTGCTTGGAGACCCAGAGCCTTGAAGTTGGAAACGGATGGGCTTACTGCCTTGGGGAAATGCTGATGGTTCCGAATGCCGGTGAAGGGTTGAGCAAGGAGCACCCTTGTCAAAGGCAGAAAGATGAAGCAGGCCTGCCACCGCTCAAGCTACCCACTGCCTCCCGTGACCAACTAGGCCTGAGCTGATGCTGAGCCAAGCATCACAGCGGGGGGTACAGATTGTTTAACATATAATTTGAATATTATTTCTTTTGAGCCAAAAGAGCGCAGCAAACTTCTCTTCACCTGGCCCCTTCCCATACATAGTTCTGATTTGTTTCCCCGAAGAACCTGCATCCAGTTTCTGCATATCCCATAACTCCAGGTGTTCCAGGTTGGAAAACAAAATGTAGAGCTGATTAGTCCCCTGGACTGCCTGGACTCTGTACTAACTGAGTGGCCCCCTTTCTTCTGCCCACAGATCCTCCATGTGAATCAATCCCATGATGCAACATGCCTCCCCAGCCCCAGCTCTGACAATGATGGCCACGCAGAATGTCCCTCCCCCACCCTACCAGGACAGCCCCCAGGTGAGTGCGGTCAGGGAAGAGTGGGAGGTAAGGTAGCCTTGGAAACCCCGTGTGAGTGTGGAACTGGGATATTCCCAGGCCACAGTTCTGACTCAGCTTTAGCCTGCCTGTCAGCCTTGGGGAGGCTTCTCTCCAGAGTCTGGCCTGGGGAATACAGATCCTTGAAGAGTCATTGGACTTGACAAAACACCAGGCTTAGACGCTGTCTGGGATAATTATGTTACCAGGACCATAGCCTGGAGTTGTGATCATCGACCTGTCTGCCACCCTCGCCCTGCAGACATTGGAAAATACTAAGTGCCCTTAGTACTGCTGGGGGCAAAATTGACACTGGTAATCTGGGGACACGATGTGCACAGCCTATTTAGGAGACTCCTGCCTTGCTCAGTACCACCTCTCCCTCCGTTCCCCTGGTCTCTTGAGCACTCTGACCAGTACCCCGCTACCTGCCTGTTAGAAGACTCTCTCAAGGCTCTGCTGGGTTTCTGCCTAGAAAGAGAAGGATTCTTAGTCCATGACTTCAGTCCCCATCCCGTTTCTCATCTTCCAGCCTCAGCTCCTAGAGTCCTGTGGTCCCAGAACCTGTGGCCTTCAGCAACAGTGTCTTCCCAGTACTTTAATTCCCTATGGTTTTTGTTGGTTTGGGTTTTGCTTTTTTTTTTTCTGGAAGCTTCTAGCTTGTGCAGACCGGGCTGCTGCAGTTCCTGAGACCCATCCCTTCTTATCTCTGCTTTGGGTGCCTCCCAGCAGCCCCCAGTCTCTGAAAACCTGAGTTCTGGAGCTGTGCTTTTACAGGAGACACCCCAGTTACCAGTTTTATCCTCCTTTCTCTACCCTAGTCTGGCGAGTCCATCTCAGTTCAATAATTATCCATTGGGCATGTGTCGTGTGAATCGCATCCACTAGAATGTTCACTTGGCACTTAACCCAGGGAAGAGCTACTGTGTGTCAATCCCCCTCCTCTGCAGAAATCATCCTCTGACCTTCTCTATCCGTTGCACACCAGCGTTTCAAACAGTCATCCTCACAGAGCACATGGAAGCTAGTCCTGAGATTTGGAAACAGGACTGGGGACTTTGTTCACGTTAGGTCCTATGGACTGCTGATGTCCCAGTTTACTGTGAGCCCAGAGCACCTGTCTTGTATACCGTGTCTCTCGCAACCTTTGGGATGTTGCCAGATGATATAGGGGCCACTTTGCAGACCATCTTTGACTCGTCTCTCTCCAAAAGTACAAAGCCCCTCATCATTCAGTGACCTGCCAGCACATGTCTCTGAGTCTCCAGGCTTGCCCTACACGGGACCTTCACACTCAATCCCTGGATCTCTTCAACCTTAAGAAATAGGATGAAGATGGAGGCTAAGGAAGAAGGGTTATGGCAGTGATAAAGTTGGGAGAAGAAGCAGGGAGAAAGGTTCCCAAACAGAGATTATAGAGGTTTCTGGTTCGTGGAAGAAAAGCCTTTGGAGTCAGATGGCCCCAGGGGTCCCTTTCCCCATTCTTTAGGGATGGTTTTTTTTTTCTCCCATATATACTTGGCTACTAGCATTCCATGCAGCTGGTCCCCTGCCTTCCACCCTCTCAGCTCTAAAGAGCTAATCCCAGCTCCTCAGGGGAAAACTCCGCTCTATTTCCCTTGTAATGTCATTATCCTAAAGAACCAGCTGCTCTCTGACACTGTCTTCAGGAAAGCCAGGCCTTATAATAGGACTGTGGGTCAGGCACACAGGGACTCATCTTAAACGGGGGCTCTCAGGAAATGAGACCCACTCTTTCATTACTCCTTCAGGTCTAATCTTGTGACTTCTGTTCCCTATGTGACACAACTCCTTGTCACCTCCACAGAAACCCAGTTTCTTTCACAGGCAAGGAATGGACAGTCTCTGATATGAAGTCCCCAAAATGAGAAAGGGAGCAAGAAGCAGATCCTCTCCTCAGAGACCCGTGCAATCATTTTAATAATGTTCCCGTTGTGCTAAGGGCTAGCAATACTGAGCATAATCTATTCAAATGCACTGGAGAATGTCACTTTGGAAAATTAGGAATCTGCATTAAAAAATTCCCAAGCCCCGGACCTTCTTTATAATAAATTAGAATTTTTTTTCTAGGCAAGTTCTTAACTTGGCAATTTTCATTTTGAAGTTTGGGGAATAAAGTTATTAAAAATGACGGAGAGTTTTTTTTTTCTTTTCCATTTTAGTAGAGAAGCATTAACGGTTATGGCCCCATGCTATTTGGGCATAAGCCAAAGTGGTATAATGGCTAAGTGGCTTCTAGCCCCTCTGGACTGTTTGTCCGGGGGGAAACTCTGTGACTTCTCATAAGGACGTCATTCTGTTTATTATGTTCTGAAGACTGACTGTATATTTAGAAATTGCAAAAGCAACAACCCTTCATGTAGTACCCTTCATGTAGACTAACCTCCTTCTTCCTGTAGCTCTCTGTTGAATTCTGTTGGAGAAACAGCACCCTCTACTGTCTAATTACAATACCTCATACTCTGGTTTCTCTTCAGATCACTTAACAATTTTTTTTTTTTTTTTTTTTTTTTTTTTTTTTTTTTTTTTTTTTTTTTTTTTGTCTTTTAAAAAACTCTAGCCGGGCAGTGGTGGCGCCACCACTTGGGAGGCAGAGGCAGGTGCATTTTTGTGTTTGAGGCCAGCCAGGTCTACAGAGTGAGTTCCAGGACAGCCAGGGCTATACAGAGAAACCCTGTCTCGAAAAAACAAAATAAAACAAAAAAACAAAAAACAAACAAAACAAAGACAAAAACAAAAAACAAACCAGAAAGCAGAAATCTTACTGAATCCTTTTTCAGTCCTGGTGGATGTGGCACTCAGTGGGTAGTGTACATTAGCAGTCGATGGATAACCAGGTAGCTGGGAGCTGCCACTGAATGACATAACAATACTTGCTCTGAAAGGGACTTTGGCAGTTTACTCAGGACTGGCTTCCTTGTTCATCAGAGAGAGCATGGTGATAAAATGAGAACTAGGCTTTCAGGCTCATCTGGGGAAGCTCCATTCAGGAAGGAAGGCAAGCATTTGCCCAAGGCCTTTCATGGAAGCAGGGTTTTAATGCAAACAGGTCCACTGCTTTATTCCCCCTTGAGAATAAGAGAAAGGTGTCACGGACCAAGGAAACTGCATTCATAGTTCCAGGGTCAAAATGATGCTTTCCCACCTTCTGCAACTGGGAAGGTAAGACAGCCAGAGATGGGGCTGCAAAGCATTCTCTCGACCCACTTACCCCTGCTTCCCCTCCCCATCCTAGCCCAGATGCTCCAAGCAGAAGCAGGGGTGCACTGGGCCTGGGGAAGCTGGCTGGGCTTTGATCAGTCATTAGGATCCCCATGCTGGTTTCATTATCAAGGCAGAAGGGGGTGGATGGGGCCCCTGGCTGTGAATGGCCTCCATCCAGGCCATGCAGCTGTGCCGGGCAGGCGAGCAGGTTCAGATGTTGTCACAGTCCTTTACATCCCTCTCATCTCTTTAAGGCCTGGAGCCCCCTGCCTCGCAGGGTCCTCTGCTCAGCTGCCTGTGAAACACACTCACTTTGCAGCATAGAGTTAATTCATCTGCTTTGAAAGTTCCCCTAAGCCTTTTCTGTAGCTATGATTGACAGTTCCCTCTGCCCCTGGGGGCAACACCCCAGGGACCATATGGGAGACCCACCTTCCCTCCGATTTGATTCATCAAAACATATTCTTCTCTTCCTTTTATTTTGTGGTGGGCCTTTCTTCCCTTTATATTCAGTGACCTTTCTCCCTGCCTGCTTGGGCCACCCATTTCTTTAGACCTGGATTCCTCATTGCATAGAGGGAAAAAGCAAACTCCAGGTCTAGCTGAGCACTCTCTGTCCCTGCATATGAGATGATGGACTGTCCCCGGGACTGGAAAGCTTGTGACAAAACATGCTCAGGGCCTGGTTTAGGTTTTGCCTTTTATGAACTTCCTTCTTACCTCAGTTACCAGAAGCAGAGATCTTACTTAGTCTAACGTCTTGTCTCCAAATAGGACAAGTGCCCGAAACAGCTACAAAAATAGTTAATGGCCCAAGGATACAAAGCCTAAAATAAATCAGGGGACAGGTGACCACATGAACAGCAGGGCTGAGGAGCACTTTACAGGCTGTGTCCTCTCTCATGCCACCGCCTAGCATGAGGGGCTAGGTGAGCAAGGCGCCAGGACTCCTGTTGTTCTTGGAGTTGGTAGAGCAAGATGACTGCCCACAGCAGACATTCAGGAATCTTGGGTCTGACCCTGACCCTGCTGCTATGAAACCCACAAATTCAGGCGAGTAATTTCAGCGATCTCATCTTTTTAACAAATGTGGAGCGCTCCCTGCGGGTCTAGCCAAGTGTGTGCTATGTACTGACAGTGCAGAATTAGAGTTCCTGTCCTTATGGGGCCCGAGTTTCTGCAGAGGCAAAGTGGAACTTCTGCCCTTTTTGCCTCAAAACCTATGAACACGTTAGTGTGTACCCAGGGTGAGGTTTCTCGGCATCTGCTTAGCTATGCTCTGGCTGGATTCCTCACTGCATCTTCTGCACATCTCCATGGCCCAGATGGGATTGAACTTTAATTACTTTTTTATTAGGAACACAATAGGCATATCAGATATGTTTTTCCAGCTAAGAACACACACACACACACACACACACACACACACACACACACTCACATGGATAGACCCATGCATACAATAAGACTCTGTTAGGCTCCCTACAGTGTCTGCTGGAAATCCCTGGCTGCCTTGGGACCATAATAGAAGTAAGGGATCCTCTAGAAATGAATGGGAAGTAAGACAAGTGAGTGGTCATGTCACCAAAAACTGTACAAAGCTGAGAAGTGTGAGATAGGGTTCCTCTCCCTTGCCTGGTCTCTGTTACAGCTTCCTGTCAGTGATTACCAGGTATGTAGTTAGGCGGAGGCAGCATCTGGTAATTTGTAAACTACTGCCTATAAAGTGTTAATTAATTAATTAATTATTCAGTCAAGACTCCCCCTTCCCCCATTGTACAGCACACTAACTCCTATGCTCTTGTCTGGCTAGCTGGCACAGGAATCCTGGTGGAGGGGACTCAGGCCTTCTGTTTCAGGAACCCTCTACCCCCACTGCCAGGGTTCTGATTCTATTGCTGCTTCCCCCCCTCCTTAGGCAGATACTTTGAGGAGCCCTCTGTAGCATCTTGTTTGTCCTGAATCTTTTAGCCATCACTCGCTCGCTCAATCTACCCATCGTTTAGTCATTTAGGAACACATTAACGCTGGGAAACCCATCCACCCATGGAGATGGCCCCACAGTGTCACAGATGTTAAGACTAGATACAGATGAGGCACAGACCAAAGCTACCTGATTCCTGTAAGTGTGGAAAAAAAAAAAAAGAATGGATTCTTGGGAGAGTCAGGACTCCGCCACGAGAGAAAGAGAAGTGCAGATGCTTCCTATAGAGGCAGCCATGGGAATCTTCAGACATGTCCAGGCAGCCAGAGCACTAGGGTGTGTGGAATAAGAGTGAGAATATGGGGAGGGTGCTGGTCCCCCTTGCCGGGGTTCAAGGAATAGGCTCAAGCTTTGAGCACTCCAAGACCATTATCCTTCTCAACACTGGCTATGCCCACGGCTGCTTCTCTACCACCACGACCCCATTCAGCCCAAAGCTGTATTTACCAAATGGCTTCATGCTCTGACCCCCTCCCAGGTCCTTGGACTGTCTTCTGAATGCTAGGAAAATGAACCCATACTGCCTTTTTCCTGGCACTAGAGGGAGTGCCAGTTGCTGGCTGGAGCCTTTACAACCAGCCCTTAGTGGGGCCAGACCTGCACAGAATCTGTTTGATTCCTTTAGGAATGTTCTTCCTGACTTTCTTCTACCAGGTCTCGGGCTCAGAGGAGGGGGAACATGTCTGTGCTGGGAAGGTACAGGTATGGACTGGTCAAGGTTTATAGCAAAGAACCTAGAAGAGATATATGGCCAAAAATCCACAAAAACCAATCTGTGTATGGCGAGGGAACCCAGGAAATGCAGGCCCCGGGACCTCTCAGAAGGCTATGGCAGATGTAAGGCATCAACAGTGCTTAACAGCCCAAGGCTGTAACCTATGGGTAAAGCCTTGCTTGGTATGCACAAGGCCTAGGTCCCATCCCTAGCACTAAAAGTAATACCAGACAGTGCTGAGAAACAAAGCTCACCTAGCACCCTTTCTTTGCTGTGCACTTTCCTGTATGGCCTCATAATAGAAGTAGGGAGTATTCACTCTGTTCAATTAAGAGGGCAGCTGGGGCTAAAGGGAACGAAGAGTCACCTGGCCAAGGGACAGTTGATTGGTAGTGTCTGTTTCTGTTATCCTGTTTCTAAGCCCATATTTGCACCAGTTCCCAGGACTTGGTTCTTTCGACAGAGATACACCGATGTTACAGGACCTCAGGGCAGAGGAGAACAGAGGCAACTAGCTAGTGAGGCACAGGTTTTAAAGTACATGGACTATATTAATAGCAACTGCCATGCTAAGGCCTATTAAGTTCTGGCTGCTTTGCCATGCATTACCTCAGTTCCCTCTTGTCACTTCTAACTGTAAGTATAAAAAAA
>NW_022196906.1:30949988-30951665 GCF_008632895.1 Mastomys coucha | reverse complement strand
AAAAAAAAACTATTCCCATTTTACAGACATGCATCAGAATGGTTGAAGAATTTGCCCCCGTCTCACAGACAGACAGTGCCAGCTATAAAGAAGATGCCCACCTCTGTCTATCTGGCTGAGATCTATCAGCTCCAGATCTTGACAGGGTGCCCACTGCTCCAATCAGTGTGTGCTCAGAGATTGTAGGCTTCTCCGTCATGACCCAAGTATTTGGGGGTCATTGCATGGAAAGTCCGACCTGCTCCACACCAGTTCCTCCTGCACTCCACAGAGTTTGCATAGTCTCTGTATTAGACTCTGGGGCCACAACACTAGCCACTGCCCCGCAGCATCCTGCCGTCTGACAGGAGGGTAAGACAAGCTGGCAGGTAGTTGAAGGCATGCTACCAGGCCATGCAAGCAGAGAGCAGGTGTCCTGCCCACACTGAGGTGTCTCTTGTCAGCACCATCAAGGGGCAGCTGCCCTCCCCGCAGAGAAGGGGAAGGGGGTAGGAAACATCACTTTTTTTCTCAGATGAAGCATCTGAAGGGAAAGTTGCATATGCAAAGTTTCCCAGCAGTCAGTGTCAAGGGTGAGATTCAAAACTACTTTTATGTGACAGGAGCACCTCACAGCTCTGCTCCTCCTAATGCAGAGTGCCTTTCTAGCATGCTAGGAAGACGTTGTTGAGGTTCTCTCCTCCAGACTACCTGCTTCCACCTCTGTGAGTATCAAAGCAGAATTCCCAGTGCATCCTGGCAGGAAATAGTGGTTGACTGCAGTCTGGGGCTCAGGCCCCTAGCCTAGCTTTTGTCCCTAGTTCAGGGTCTCCACAGGCCTCTGTGTTCTCCAAAAGAAAAATCAACAGAGTAGTAGATCTCTTTGGGATAATAAGCCCTCCACAACTCTCTTCTTAGGCTCCATCTAAGTTAGAAGTGTTTCCAACATAATTATTGTCAGGAAAACTGAGTTGAAATTCATTGGGTTACAGATACAGGTAGCAAGGGTCTCCAGGAGTTTCTTCGGCTGCTTGAATGTCGGTTTCCTTGTCTGTAAACTGCACAGGATTGCTCTTCAGCTTGAAAGCCTACTACAACCTCGTATTATTCAGGTATCTGATGGGCACTGGCTGTTCCCTGCTACAACTGGAGAAGGAAGATGTTTAGTGGGAAGGTGTCATAAAGTGCTAGTGTGGGCCATGAACAAGCCACTTTTTCTGGTCTCTCTTACAGCTATCCAGAAATTCTTCTATTCATTCCAGATAAGATTCTCAGAGTGGTTGGATCTCTTAGCTCCCCTAGATATTGTATACCTAGTCATGCATTTCATAGCCTCAACTCTTCCCATTTATAGAATGTCAGACAGGGAACATCACTTAAGAATTAGAACAAAGGAGCTAGAGAGATGGCTCAGAGGCTAAGAGCAACTGTTGCTCTTCCGGAGGAACTAGTTTTGATTCCCAGTGCCCACTATGGCAGCTCATAACTGTCTGTAGCTGCAGCTCCAGAAGATCTGAAACCCTCTTCTGACCTCTGTGGACACCAGGCATGCATGTGGTACACAAACATACATGTAGACAAAAACTCCATACATAAGAAAAAGAGAAGGAGCAGGAGGAGGAAGAGGAAGGAGAGAGAGAGGGAGGGAGAGGGAGAGAGAGAGAGAGAGAGAGAGAGAGAGAGAGAGAGAGAGAGAGA
>NW_022196906.1:30936934-30949964 GCF_008632895.1 Mastomys coucha | reverse complement strand
GAGAGAGAGGAGGAAGGAAAGGAAAAAGAAAAAGAGAGAGAAAGAAAAGAGAAAGGAAGGAAGGAAGGAAGGAAGGAAGGACGGCAAGAAGGAAGAAAAAGAAATGGGACAGGGATCCTTGAGGTCTAGGATTTTGGCAGTTTCAAAACTTGGTTTAATCTTGAGTACACAGAGAAGCTTAGTGATTATCACACCCAAGAAAGTGAAGCTGGCAGATACTGCCCCAAGGTCTTTACTCCAAGAAGGACCCACAGCTAAGAGAAAACTCAGGAATCACATAGACTGGCCTCATCAGAGTCAACACTATATTGCTATGTCCACTAGACATGATTTTATTCTCTTGATTGCTCCTCCTCTCTGTCTGTGTGGTAGGTATTACTCTTGCATTAGGAAATATAATAATACCAGGAGACTTGCCCCCAAACTTGTCACTAAGAACCGTTAGTATGGGCTGGAGAGATGGCTCAGGGGTTAAGAGCACTGACTGCTCTTCTGAAGGTCCTGAGTTCAAATCCCAGCAACCACATGGTGGCTCACAACCATCTGTAATTAGATCTGACTCCCTCTTCTGGTATGTCTGAAGACAACTACAGTATACTTACATATAATAATAAACAGATCTTGAAAAAAATTTATTAAAAAAAAAAAGAAGAAGAACCATTAGTAGTTCATCATCTCCAGGCATGATTCAGGCTCCTTCACTTGCTGAGGCTTTTCTGATTCCCTAGTCTGCCCTCAGGGCATTGGATAATTCTGCCTTCCTCCTCCAATGTGCCCTAGCTTCTCTTCTTGTAAGAGGACTGTGCTACATGTCTGTGTTAGAGCTGTCCTCTGCCTTGTCCGCAGTAAGCCATACAGGTAGAATTTCCTTAAAGGAAATGCCCTAGTTTGGAGTAGCCCCTATGAGACCAGCTGTGAATGCACTGAATGGCCTTGTGGATATGTATGGTTAGTTTCTTCCCATGTCAAAGCAAGCAGAATGGATGGAAGTCACTGGGGAAGTACCCTGGAATTAGTGTGCTAGTTAGTAACTAACAATGGGCTC
Source organism: Mastomys coucha (assembly GCF_008632895.1). NCBI lineage: Eukaryota > Metazoa > Chordata > Mammalia > Rodentia > Muridae > Mastomys > Mastomys coucha. The sequence continues at coordinate 30,948,919 of NW_022196906.1, read as the reverse complement.
TTGAAGCATGGGTTGGAGAGGAGGGTCCAGTCCTGGTTTGCACTATTCACCAATTTCCTTACTGTAAGTGCTCCCACTGTGGCCAATTTTAAGACACCCAGACATCAGCCAGTTTACAACATTCCCAAAAATTTCAGCCATCCGTTTCACAGGCAGTTCCATGAGTCCATTTAACAGCCCTACCCTGCCCTGCCCTGCCCTGGTTCTCCCAGCTTCGCCCTGTGCTCCCAACCTGTAGATTTTGATGCCCCTAAAATTCATTTCTAATCACTCCCATTCTCCTGAGGGTCTCTGGCCTTGTAAACAGTGGCTGGTGCTATTCAAATTCCAGGTCTTGGGAAATGGCTAGCAAAAGAAACCTATTCAGAAATAAACATCCATCCTCCAAACCTGAAAGAAACGCAGACGTGGCTGGATCAGCCCCCATGAGCCACATAAATTTCAGTCATCCTCCCTCTCAAACGAGCTCTGGTCTCTCCCACCCTCTAAGAGTCTCTGAGGGTCTCTCAGGAGATCGGCAAATGACCGATTTTGATTTAATTTTTATTCTGAGCATTCATCTTTATCCCATCAGGGCCTTCCATTGCCTTTCCCCAGTCAAACAGAAGAGTACCTCCCTCACCCTTCTCTAGAATCTCATCTTAGTCAAAGCCTCCTTGGATTCTTTCAAGGACACCAGACAATTCACCTAGTGGGCGTAGCAGAGTGTACCAGTGCGCTGACATTTCACCCTCAGATGAGCTCTGTTGATGTAGTTGTGCTCGCTGTACGACTGGAGTGCGTTCTACAACTCTCATGTTTAATTATGATCCCTCACTCAGATATTTAAAGGGAGGGGTCTCATGTCTTCCTATTTCCCCTAGTTACCAAATCATACTTACACATACTAGGTCTTGTGTGTAGTCGTCTTGAAACTACAGAATCCCTTCGCTGCGCTGCTCAGCTGTCCTCTGACAAGCATGCACTTGTTTTAATCCAAGGGGAAGCAGGATCCTAACCTCCTTGCTGTGCTCTGGGCTTCCCTTAATGCCTCCTCAGGCAGCATCTATTCATGCTGGGATTTTCTTGTTGTTCTTGGACACATTACACCTCGGATGCATTGAACTAGCCATCAGCTAAGGCACTGACGGTAACCCCTGTATCCCCTATTCTACACTCACATTATTGACTGTGTTTTATTTTTAGAAGTGTTCAATTTTAAGTTATTAGATGAAAAAATAATCTTTTTAGCTTTGCCCTGTTGTTCAAGTCTGTAAGGATCTTTTGGGTCCAAGTTTCTCATCATCCATAAATTTGTTGAACATTTCCTCAGACAGCCTTTAAATCACCAAGAAAAAAAATGTTGAAAAAAAAAATGACCAACATAAGGAAGCATGTGGCCTTTGCCTAGAAGCCTCTCCCATGCCGACATCTGTCCTTTAATCGTCATCTGTGGGATGTAGTTCGCAGTCCATGCAGTTCTCCACCTGGCCACATGCAGTAGGGGATGCCTTGCTGAAGTGAACTACACTGTATTTTCCAGATCTGCCATTTTAATGATCTTGCCAAATTTTCTATGTTTTCGGGCACTGCTCTTGTAAACCCAGAACCTAGCACAGTGTCTAGTGTGTGAAAGGGATTCTGGGAGTGCCTGCAAACATGCCCAATTGTACTAATGGGTGAGGGCCTAGATCAGAGTAAAGGTGAGCACTGTTTTAACTGACTGTGCCGTCTTTCTCCATCCTGAAGTCTAGTACATTCGCCTCACACCTCCTTCATGTAGCATCTCTTTAAAGACCACCAATCCTAAATGCATACTGATGAGAAAAGGGGGGCTTAGGCAAGGAAAGGGATGTGTCTGAGGTCAAAGGCTAGTAAATGGACAGACAGCTGTCTGCTGGCCTCGAGGCACCAAGGCTCCTGTGCAATGAGTTTGTACATGTATCCCATGGTGGTAGGGGTGTTTCTTTTTGACAAAAGAATGACAGTACAGTAAAACACAGATGCTTCTTTTACAGTGTCTCATTTTTACAGTGTTACCCTCTGCTGTTCATTAATTCATTGATCCAACAAATATTTAATACCTTCTAGTGACAGAATGCAACTGTTATGAGCCCTTCTTGCACTTTAGAGAGGTGTGGGAAGAGAATAATCAAATAAACACATAGTTTATGATCAGGTTGATGAATATACAGAAAAAATAAAGTAAGGGGCAGGTGGGAGGGGTTGGATTTTTCTTTAAAGGGTAGTACCTAAGCAGAAATATACGTAGAAAAAGCAAGACCTGCCTATGTCCTGGGGCATACACACAGCAATAATGTGATATATTCACAAAATACTTTTTCTTCCCTAAAGCAGGGACACAGATCCTATTATGAACTCCCAAGCTGTGACATGCCTGATTCCTTCCAAGCATATGCATGCATTCATTTATTTGTTGACTCTTTTCTCATTGAATGTCAGTCATTTTTATTTAAGTACGGTCAGTTGAGAGCCAGGGGTGGTGAATAAGGTCTTAGAGCCAGAGCCAGATGTGAGTTCTGGCCAAGAACATTGAGATAAGGGCTATCTTGGTATCAGGGATAGGTGGATAGAGTAGAATAATACACTTATGTTCTAGGAGTCTATATAACGAAAATAAATATAATGTAAAAGAATTAAGCTCTGTAATAACGGTTTTCAAAAATTGTATAGATAATGGATCACTTCTTTAAATGAAACGTTAAACAGAAAAATCAATGTATTATATTGAAAGGAATTGGCATAGTTGGTGTAAAACTGTAGAGCTTGGAATACCTCCAAAACCGTATGACATGCTATGAAAACCATTTTTCTAAAGTTGTTCCTCCAACCAAGAGCAAACATCTGTTTATTGTCTGTTAAAAACTTCATCTTCAAGCGGCCATAGAAGCCAAATTTGCAGAGCCATTCAGTCAGCCATTAAAACTACCTGAAGAGTTACCTCTTGACTTACATCAAAAGGAATAAATATGACTGTCCAAATGAAAGATATTTAGCCTTTTTTTCCTTGCTTTTTAAAGTTATCTAATCAAACTCGTTACTATCAAAAAGACTCATAAACAGGAGCTGGAGAGATAGGTCGGTGGTTAATAGCACTTGATGTTCTTGCAGAGAGCCTGAGTTCAGTCCCAGCACCCACGTGGCAGCTCACAACCATCTTTAACTCCAGTTTCAGGAAAGAGCCATCGTCATCTTCTGAACTTAAGAGCACTAGACATGTATGTGGTACACATGCATACATGCAGTCAAACCTCTCATACAAAAAAGACTCAGAAACATAACTTAAGTAGTTTATTGTATTTGTGGTTTTGTTTTTGTTTTTATTTTTGTTTTTCTACTTCTGGGCAAAGATCACAACATTTGAATTAAGAATCATCTCTTCGGCCAAGACATAGTAGGTATGTCTGTGATCCCAGTATTTGAGAAGTAGAAACAGGAAGATCACACATTCAAGGTGAGCCTCAGAAACATATCAAGTTTTAAGCCAACCTGGGCTACAGGAGACCCTGTCTCAGTAAAATAAAACAAAATCTCTGTTTTCTAAGTGTGTTTAGAGTCCATTCCCTGGTTACTACATGTTGTTTCATTTTGTTTTTTAAGAACATACTCATTTGAAGGAAATGAAAAGACACTGTAGCAAATGCATAAATGGATACACTTTATTATGTATAAGCTCTCTTGCCCACATTCTCCCTCCAGGTCTGGCACAGACCAAGAGAGACCTTTCTCACTCCACTTAATCTGCCTTCCTGTTTCTTCTCTCTGCAGATGACAGCAACTGCCCAGCCACCTTCCAAGGCCCAGGCTGTCCACATCTCAGCGCCCTCAGCCACCGCCAGCACACCTGTGCCCAGTGCCCCCATTGATCCCCAGGCCCAGCTGGAGGCTGACAAGCGAGCTGTGTACAGGTAGGGGACTCTCCAGCAAGCCTTAGCTGATATATGAGAATGCAGATCAGACGGTAGACTGGTCCACAATGATGGCCAGGAGCAGCTTGCCTGAGCTTCCCTCTCTGGAGTCAATTCAGAATCCACTTACCCCAGCTGGTCACTATGGGTTTAGCTGCTGGAGGTATCTGTGACAGATATGAGGGTATGGGCAGTACCAGCCGTGAAGACTCCCTTCCCATCCCAAGTGGGAAGGTGGGCCCTAATGAACATCAGAAACCCTCAGTTCAGACAGCCAAACCCTCTCCCTGCCCCACTTCTCATTGCCTTTGCTCCAACAAGCTTACTAGTCATCTGGTTGTACCATCTTCACCTTGATAGTCACTAGCTGTGTGCATGCAAACAGGGAGAGCTTATTAAAACACATAGTCCTAAGTTGCAGGCTCAGACAGGTCGAATCAGTTGGTCAATCAACAGGAAGAGGGGTGTGAAATATCTTTGTCAGCACTCCAGGTAAACTTGGCCTCAGCTGTTCCTTGGACCACACTCTGATTCATGCTCTTAGCAAGAGGTGTTGTGTGCAACTGTGTGGGTCCCGGTACTTCCCCAAAGGGAGTTTGTTGAGAGCAGGCTGCTCTGCTCTGTCATCTCTGAATGAGAAGGTGGTGAAGCTCAGGGAAATACCCATCAGCCTTAATGAACTCTAGTACTTGTGTGTGTGGTTGGGGAAGAGGTTGTCATTATCTCAAAATGGACCTGAATGAAATTGTTATTGTCATTTGTTCATGAGGATCCCACAGTTCAAAGAAAAGATGCCCAAGTCTTCACTTGGTGTTGAGACTGGACTCTGGCTCACATTCACCTGTGCAAGTTCCCATGTTCCCATGCATCAGCAAGTGTAACATACCTGGGAGAAGGTATATGTCACAGCTAGTGCCAGTAACACAGGGAATAATTCACCCAAGATAGGCGAACAGGAAGGCAAATGAATGGGAAGACCAATTCCTTCCTTCCCCCACACCCCAAAGACAATGCCTATATGGTAATGGTGGTAATTAGTGATGTTATTATCATTATCTTCAGCATTATTTTTAGTTACTCGGATAAGCTGATTGCCTCTAATACCAACACCTAGGCCCTGCAGAAAAATAAAATAGTACCTGGTCCTCACCTTGTGCAAAGAATAAGCCAGACCCAGCTGCCTGTGGATGCAGGGCTCTGCCCAAAGATTTCTGGGATCTGTTCACAGTAACTTCCATTGCTAACACCCAGGGAGGGCAAACAAGCCTCCCTCGGTGTCCTTTCCTCCCTCCTTCATACTCTCCTATAGAATCATTACTATTAATATTGCAAGCACTGTGTTAGATTCCTGGGAAAGAGAGTCAGGTAGGAAGGTGAACACCAGTAACTTATCACCCCAGGAACCAATAGATATGCAAATGAGAAGGCACCACTGTGTACTTAGAGAAACTGGGCAGGTTTCCTTTGGGAGGCAGTGGTTGTGGCTGGTCTTACTGGCTGAGCAAGGGACTCCACCAAGGTAGAGAAGGACATAGGCTAGCCCTCTGAGGCAAAACAGAATTTGCTGTGTTATAGGATCAGGATCAGCTAGTGGCCAGAGAAGAGTTATTGCCCAGCTGCCTGTAAATGAACCTGCGTGCCTCATGAAGGCATGAGCCTCTGTGAGCAGCTTGAGAAGGGAGAGGAAGGAGAGTGACCTCTGCAAGCTACCCTCGTGGCCTGATGGCTCATAGTGCTCAATTTAGACAACTACTACTCCACACGTGGTCCACAGGCCAATAGCATCACATCGTAGGACTAGATTAGAAAGGCAACGTCTTGGAGCCCAACCAAACTTCAGGATTCTGTATATGAAATTCATATGGTCCTGGGTGGTTCATATGTACCTTAGAGGGTGATCTCAGGCATCTCTTTAGACCCCTTGGTGGGGGTGGGGAGTGGTGAGCATAGATCACAGAAAGTGCCTTTGAGTAAAAGGATCTTTGGGCCTGGAGAGATGACTCTGAGGTTAAAAGAACTGGCTGCCCTTCCAGAGGATGCACGTTTGATTCTCAGCATCCGCATGGCAGCTCACAATAGTGTTTAACTCCAGTTCCAGGGGTTCCAATGCTCTCTTCAGGCTTTGTGATATACAAGCATGCACTCAGGCAAAAGACAAAAAACAATACAATTTTTTAAAAAGGTTGCTCTTTGGGAGAAAACCTGGTGCTTAAGGTGGAGGGCTGAGAGGACTGTGCATAGTTCATACTAGCCCCTGATCCCCACCTCACCGGTCTCCCTTCCTCTGACCTCTCTCAATATTGCATCTAGGCCACAAACACAATCACCGTTGTGCATCCAGACATGATATCTGCTAGAAATAAGGTTTCTGGAAATCCAAAATTGGTCCTCTCGCTGAGCCTAAAGGTTCATGATAGACTTAGGAAGCATATTTAAGAGGAGTTAATGAGGCAGCCTATGTAAGCTCCTGGCACCATGGCTGGCATAAAGCAGAGCTGCACGCCACAAGACCATCAGAGCAAGATCCCTGGCCTCCAAAGTCCTTCCCAGGATGCCAGGCTCAGGCTACACCCATGCCAAGCTTCAGGAGAGGTGGCCCACAAGACCTGTCCACCACGTCCCATGAAGTATGACTCAGATAGTCCTTCAATTAACACTTCTTCTAGCTCATCCGCTATCTTCCCCTGGGATAATTCCCCAAAAAAGCCCTTCGCATTTGCCCAGGGTAGACTTGTGACCATCTGACCCAATACAGAGACTCCTAGGCAAACATGGTTGCCTGGCTCCTCGAAGCTAGGTTGGAACTAACACTTATACTATGGCCTAGCTCTCTGGTCCGATAGCCTCTAGGCCCAGATCCCCACCCAGAGTTATCTCCTATATTCATACCTCCCCTATTAGTACCAGCAGCGCTCTCTGCATCTATTGCTCAGACGCCCAGTCTCCTGTAGGGTCAGTCAATTTAATTAGATTTGCCTGCCCAGGGCAGTTTGGTTGTTCCAAAGCACATTAGGGAGCCCACATTTTATGTCAATAAATGTAACAAGACCCTTCCATTCAGATTAGTGCCCAGCGCTACTTTTTTGGAAGTCTTCCCTGTGGCCCCTTCCAGGACTATAGATGGAAAAAAGTGCGGGAAGCTCTCCCCACCCCTGCCCTGCTGACAAGCAGAGGGACAGTATGACAAAAGGGAGGGAGCCTGCCAGTGCCCCCAAGGTTTTATTTGTGTATAAGGACGTGTTAATGAAATGTATTGGTTCCCTTCTGATCTGGAAGCTGGGGGAGGGGACGAGCAGAGCCTGTCTTTAATTGGATCATACCGGTGCATCATCTGGGCTAATCAGCAAAGCAACCAGGAGCTCCGGCTCAGATTAATGATTTCAGTCTAATCCAAGCAGATCCCATGATTGGATGCACATCCCGGGTAATTGTGTTTGTGGCCCAGGAGCAATGATGAGAGGGAGTCGGAGGAGGGGAGGTCTGTGGAGTAGGAGGTTTAGGTTTGAATGGTCCTCAGTTTTCTCAGCCCCCACTTCAACTCTGATGTTTCCTTCCAGGGAAGTTCAAATTGAACCCGGACTGCCACACCCCACCTGCCATGCTGCTGAACGGTGGTTAGGTGTCAGGTGCAGTTTGAGACACTGAGGGATTAGGATGTGGAGCAGAGATGGGGCCAAGAGGGTGAGGTTAATCCAGCTTTCACTCTCCTTCCTCCCCCTCCAGTCTCCTTCATTCCCCTTTGAAGTATGTGGGTTCCCATGGAAACCATGATGTCCTGGGGAGCAGAAGAGTGGCAGGGAGCTAGGCTGGCCAGGTGCGAGGTGGGGAGGAGGGCGTGGGGGGGTGAGGAGGAGGGTGACTTTGCAGAGCATGCTCAGCTAAGGTACTGGCTGTCTCTCCTATGACTGCAAGAACCTCTCTGAGAGCTGTGACCCCCCTCGCCCCCCAACCCCCGTCAGTGGTGAAGTTCCCTGTGAAAAAGAAATGTGGGCTGGAGGTCTGAATAGCAAAAAAATAATAAAGCCAACTTAAGTTTGCTTTGCTTCCCCATTAAAAAGCACTAGGGTAAGCTGCAGGTGGAAGGTCTCTGGCAGGATTTCTTTGTGCCTTGCTCAACAAATTAACTGGATTAACATCTGGATTAACATTTCTGTGCTCTCCAATTGCTGGACTGTTAACTCCATGAGGACAGGGTTGCATTCCTGTCTATCTTGCTCATTGCTCTGTCCCCAGCAAGTTACAGAAGTCACCCTTAGCGGCATAGGCAAAGAAAGTGCTGAATTGCTTGTTGAGGGGATTAATTAAATAGGTTAGACAGTACCTCGTACATACACTGTGGTCCTAGTTTGAGATGCCGGCAATTGGTGGGGGGTGGGCAATGGAGGAGCATGGTTTGTAACATTTGCCAATTTCTGTGTTGTAAATGTTCCTTCCACAACCCACTTAAAACTGCTACCGAAGAGTGGGAAAGAAATACACAGGACTCAGTCCTGCCAGCATGAAGTCCAATCTGAATGCAAGGATCCAGGTCACAGAGATACACAGTCTCTATTTACTAAACGGAGGGAGGGAGATGATCCTATGTGCAGATTCAATAGCTTTCTGTGGCCTTGCTCCTCCACTACCGGGTCTATCCCCTCGAGTCTAACTCTGGAATATCAACTTGAAATGTTCTCTCTTTAATGACTTAATGCTTCAAAAAGTGCTGAGGGTGGAGTAAGTGCTGGATAAGTGTGTAAGCACCATGGTGCTCCACCTGAATGCCAAAGCCGAGAGTTTCCCACTTTGGGGATTCTACCCAGTCCTGTTTCTGTTTGTTTGTGCAAGCCCGCTCTCAGTATCCACCCTTGTCCAAGAGCCTTCACCGGCTTACCAGGGAGGGAACTTCTTCATGGCAGTTCCAGAAGCCCTGCTTTAAACCCTTTCACCCCCTTTCTTTTCTCCCAACTTAGGATCTTGGTTTTCTTTGCACACTGCACACCAAAGACCAAAGACCAGTCCCCCAGTTCCCATGAACTACTCAGCAGGGACCCTCCACCCTGGTGTGCCCTAGTCCCTGAGATCTCATGCTCAGTCCAACTGTCACTCAGTAAACCAAGGCGAATTCCTAAAGTGCTATGTATATCACACCCATCCTGTTGCATCCAGACTGGGTTCCTCTCAAATCCACACCTGTGGGGGAAAGGAGGAAACAGGACAGGGAGCAGTGGTCAGATCACTCCCATGAGACCATCCTAAAGGTCACTGAATCCCGAGGCTTGATCCTGGCAGTCCCTTTAGCTGGAGGTGCAAATTCAGCTTAGCAACCCTTGCTAGGCAGGGGAAGTAGAATAATGTTCTAGAAATAGAAGTGGTGATAACTAACTTTGTCACCTTGGGTGAGTTAATCTCTCAGAGCCTCCATTTGCTCAACTGTAGAAAAGAAAACACTAATACCCAGGATAAAGTTACATAACGTTGGGTAATGCCCGATGCAGAGAGTGTGTGTTGAGTGGACTGGAGGGTCTTAAGCCTAGGCCCAGCTTGTGTGGCTTTGGCCTACTCAGTCTGAAGCATTCAGTGATGTGGGAGAACAGCCTTGGCAGCTGCGCAGTACATGCACTGGCTCCACAACTGGACACTCAAGTGTTTCTATGTCCCAGCTTCCTCCTCTCTAAATGGGAAGTGAACGGAACACTCTATCTTCATCAGGGCTGCCACGAGGATTAGATTGCACAGGCAAAGACTTAGCAAAGAACTTGGGTGGGGGCAGGTGCTTGGGGAGAGGCTCAAGAGTAAAGTGCTTACAGCTCAGAGTGTGGAGATCTGAGTTTGGATCTCTAAAAACAAACAACAACAAACAAAAACCAGGGCAAGGCAAGTGCTCATTTATAACAGCAGTGATGGGGGTGCTTAGGCAGGTGGATCCTGGGCAAGCACCCGTCTCAAGAAATAAAGCGGGAATGAAATCAGAAGACATCTGACATTAACCTCTGGCTGTCTTATGTGCGGGCAAGTATGCTCCCACACATGTGTGCACACACACACCACATGTGTACACCTGGCCGATGGTAAGGGTTCTCTGTAGGTGTCCGCTGCTGTTGAACGTTTTGGGAAATTAAGGCAAGCAGGGTCATCAGGTCTAGAAAGTAAAGGACAGGGTGCTGGTGATGGGAGCGGGCTCCTAACCAAGTGGTTTTCACAGTGCTCCCCAACGAAGCATTTATTCAGTGTACTTTGTGCATGGAAAGCATTATATTAAGTCCTGAAGGCATTGCTCCATGAAGAAATGCGCAGGAGAGGGAAGGGGTGGGGGGAGGGAAATGGACATGAAGAGTAACTGAAATATAAATTTGGTACAAAGTAAGGGATCTAAATATGTATCCAAAAATCTGACTTAAAGCATCTGCCCTGTGTGTGAGAGTCATACTTTCCCAAGGGACGAAAACCCTGAGAGAGTGGCATCAAAGTTGTCCTTGCAGGGGCTGGGCTGAGAGATGCTAGGAAGTCAGTGTCCCTAGGATCAGGCTAGACAAATAGCAGGGGTCCTGTTGTGACAACAGTCCTCTGCAGCAGCTTCCTGGCCAGGACCCTGGGAACTGCCACTTTCTAACGATGCGTCACTGAGGGAATTTGTACACCCTGTGACCAAAGAGTGTTCTGGCTACAAGTAAGTGACCCTAGGGCTTAACTCTTTGTCTTCATTGGCACTAAGTTTGGTCATTTATGGAATTGTGTTGGGTAAGGGAGCCTGAAGATAGCATGAGAGAGATGGAGCCAGTCCAAGGAAGAAATTGGGACCAGAGCTCTGGGCCAAGGCCTCTGAAGTATTAGATACAAGGGACAGATGTTCCAGGCTGTGTCCTTGGCGAGGCTTTGTGAACTAGAAACTAGTGACCATTGCACGCTCTCTGAAGCAGCTGGATTTGCTGACATGGGAAGTAACATCTTAGCTAACGGGTGTCACCAGGGTTCCAGTCTACTGGGGCCATTATCTGGGAAGTGATAGCATGCTCTTGCTTCCCTAGTTCCAAGGGGAGCCCACTCTATCCCCTTCCCACTGGCATTTGAAAGCTCTCAGCCCAAGCTTAGCTTCTGCACAGGTTATTGGAAGGCCAGTGTGCTGCAGCTACCTTGTTTTGGAGCAGTATGTGTGCCTAGAGGTGGTAAATGCTGTGTTTCCACCACTCAGTCCCAGTCTAGGTAGAGCTGAATTGTCCACAGACTGTGTTCACACCCTGCCTGGACATAACTTACTGATAAGAGATCCAGGAATCTAGAAGCCCCCAAACCTATGATCATGCACTGCTTGGTACACAGAGACCTCAATGACAAGAGGCTACAACTTACAAAAGGAGAGTTATAGTGTCTCTCCTTACAAAAGGGAAAGCAGTCAGTACTAGGTCTCCCCAGTAGTAGGGATGAAGTGGGTGGAGTGAGAGAAGAGCACCCTGGTGCTTTAGGACTCCTGTCTCTAAAGGTTTCTTACCCAGTCAGCTAACCCAACCCACTCCTCCATTAACTAACAGCACCCTGCATTTCTTAGACACTGGTCCATTTCATGGCCATGAGGAAAGAACATAGACTAAGGCTTCGGGCTTCTAAGTCTATCATTGGGCAAAAACCACTGACCTTCTTTTGAAAGGCTTTTCTACCTTATAGAATAGACATTCAAAGAGAAAATGGGGGTGGACGGGTGGAGAGAGAGCCTGGCACATCAAAAAACAAAATCAATATGAGTCTCAACAATGTGGATGTAGCCTGCGCCCACACAGAAGGGTTATTAGCAGATGTCCTTCTGGACACCTATCTGATAAAACAAAGATTTCTTGTCTTGGCAAAAGCCTTGATGATTAAGAATACTTGGGGTAGCTTGGCTTTTGACCCCAAGATTCAAGGATTGTGACAGAAATAGGGAAAGTGATTCAAATTAGCCAGCGAGATGGCTCAGCAGGGAAAGGGGCTTGCTGCCAAGCCTGAAGACTTGAGTTCAATCCCCAGAACCCACATGGTAGAAAGACAACAAAACCTTCAAGCTGTTCTTTGACCTCCCCATGTGCACCCACCCACTCACCTAAATAAATAAATGTAAAAAAAA
>NW_022196906.1:30935063-30936854 GCF_008632895.1 Mastomys coucha | reverse complement strand
CCTGGTCTACAGAGTGAGTTCCAGGACAGCCAGGGCTACACAGAGAAACCCTGTCTCGGAAAACAAGACAAAAACAAAAACAAATCATTCGTTTGGCAAAATCATTCAACCACCCAGCATATTGGGTTGCTATTCAATTGAATGGGTGTGTTAAGTGCATAGGGGTAGATTGCAGTTAAGTGGGTTGTTTTGTTTGTTTGTTTGTTTGTTTGTTTCTTGGTTTTTCAAGACAGGGTTTCTCTGTGTAGCCCTGGCTGTCTTGGAACTCACTCTGTAGAACTCAGAAATTTGCCTGCCTCTGCCTCCCAAGTGCTGGGACTAAAGGCATGCACCACCACCACCCGGCACAGTTAAATGTTTTTAAGAACTGCTTATAACACAACAAGTGCCACCAAATATGTGCGGGTGAGTGTTCAGTCCCTGCCAGTGATGAAGGCAAAGTGGAGAGAGCCCCCTTTACCCCCCCAACCCAGTCCTCTGTTGCAGTGTGACCTTTTTGTGACCTGGCTAGATTTCAGGTGACCAGGGTAGAAGCTCTGACTGCCTCTGCCTCTCTTTAGCTACCTAATTTCAGGAAAAGCAGATTCTTCCCTGTGCTTGTTGCCTCGGCTTCTCACGATGGGGCTGGGCAGGAGTCTCAGGTGAGTTTTTTTTTGTTTTTTTGTTTTTGTTTGTTTGTTTGTTTGTTTTAGATTTTTGATCTTATAGACTAAGACGTAACATCCACGTTGTTGAGATTTCATGTTGGGTTTGTTTTTTGATATGCCAGGCTCTCTCTCTCTCTCTCTCTCTCTCTCTCTCTCTCTCTCTCTCTCTCTCTGCGTGTGTGTGTGTGTGTGTGTGTGTGTGCACACATGCACACATCATGCGTGTACACAAATGTGCATGTAGACAGAGGGATACAGAGAAGACTCTGACATGCCTGGGTCCCACACTCGACGTCCCACCCACCTGGGGAAAGAGAGCTAGGTTGCAGCCCAGGAACCCTAACAGATGCAGCTCCAATTTAGCAACAAGAAAAAGTCCTCTCCAAGGCAACCCAGGCGAGCATACCGCCCACTGGGCAGGACTAAAAATAATCCTGCTTGCTTTCAGCGTCACACCTGAAGTAAAAATACATCCAACTAGGGGCTTCTGGCTTGTCTCCCCACCCTGCTCCATTCTCTCCATCTGGTGCTGTTGAAGTGGGGAGGAGAGGCTGAACACACACCTTTTTTCACACCCCACCCCAAGACCTTCCACCCCTCCCACCCACATACTCCAGCAGAAGCGGGTCCTTTTACAGCAACCACGTCCACAAGCTGTCAGATGGCTAAATCTGACTCTAGCTTGCCCAGTAACGACAGATTCTAAGCCAGAAAGAACTTCAGGCTTTTGCCTCAGAAACCTCCTTGCTGTAGTTACATGGCTTGCCTCATTTGAGCCTTCCCATTCATCAGTGGTCAGAGCTTTATTGATCCCCTGCTAGTACTACTCTCTGTTTCTACATTCACTGGGAATTTAGAAAGTTATCAGGTCACAGACAGCAGTTGTTCAGTATGTAGTAAGGGAGATGGTTCTGTGTACAACAGCTGTGATTAGTAGAAAGAAATCAATGTCATAGGGAAATAAGGAATTCTTATTGGTATTATTTTTTATTGTTGTTAAAGAAAACAGAGGAGCTTTAGCTGGGCCTGGTGGCTCAGGACTTTAAGCCCAGCATTCAAGAGACTAAGATGGGAATACTGGCTGGGCGGTGGTGGCGCACGCCTTTAATCCCAGCACTTGGGAGGCAGAGGCAGGCGGATTTCT
>NW_022196906.1:30904559-30935041 GCF_008632895.1 Mastomys coucha | reverse complement strand
AAAAAAAAAAAAAAAAAAAAAGATGGGAATACTGCTGGGGTTTGAGGCCAGCCTGAGCTACATCGTAAGTTCAAAGTCAGCCTGGGACTCATAACAAAGCCTTGTCTCAATAACTCAAAAGTGACTTAGAGAGCAGGAGACATCATGGACAAGAAACTATTGAGACTGCAATCAGAGGGACAGCAGAAAACAGTGTCCCTGTCAGGTGGCTTGCTTATAGTTTCCCCTCACTAGAAAGGAGCCGCTAGACATTGAGAGCATGAGGTTGGGCTGGAGAGATGACTCAGTGGAGTAAAGTACCTGATGCCCAAGCATGAGAACCTGAGTTTAGCTGTTAAATCCCCATGTGAAACTTGGTTGTGTCTGCACATGACTGTAACACTAGCACTGGGTGAGGGTAGGGTGACTGGCAGGTCTCTGGGCTTGCTGGCCATCTACCCTAGCTGAAACAGTGAGCGCCAAGCTCAGCAAAAGACTGTGTGTCAAAGACTAAAGTGGAGATGGACAGAGGAATTTGCTCTCTGTCCTCCATGTGTGCATTCAAAAGAGGGAGGGAGGGGAAAAGGGAGGGAGGAAGGGAGAAAGGAAGGAAGGAAGGAAGGAAGGAAGGAAGGAAGGGAGGGAGGGAGGGAGGGAAGAAGGAAGGAAGGAAGGAAGGAAGGAAGGAAGGAAGGAAGGAAGGAAGGAAGGAAGGAAAGAAGTTGGTTTTGCATTCTGAAAGTATCAAAGCATCTCACTCCCCTCTCTTTCTGAGCCTCTATCGAAATTAGTACATAGGCTCATTTTCCAGCCAAATGAGTCAGCAGACAGGGGAGATAAATGTATGGAAGTGGAATTGATAAAGAAGTCCACATACCTCCAGAGGAAGGGAGGTATAAATGAGTATTAATTGATAGCTTACTGGGTGCCAAAGACTTTCTTCAGTTAAGTATGTATAGGAGGAATTATCTCTGCTATATAAAAGTAGAAACCGAGGCTCAAGACATTCTATAACCTGCCCAAATATCATGCCACTGTCTCCAAAGTCTGTATTTGTTCCAAATCCCCCTGCTTCCTACTGTGATGACTATGAAGGAGCTAAGCAACCGATAGAGAAACTCATCAAGTGTCCTCACAGGAGAGAGAGTGTATGGAGTTGGGTGCTGCCAATCATTAGAAGGGCTTGGAGGAGTGCAGGAACAGGAAGCTCAGGTGCAAGAATTCCCTGGAGCCCAGTGCAGAGCCAAAGCCTGGGGCAGTGCCTTCTGGGATATTGTCTCTGTGATCCCAATGTTCTCTGGCCTGGGATATTAGCAACAGAGCATCACAATGCCAGCCCCTGGGTAGAGTTTCCTGGACGGCACACCACGTGAGTGCCTTTGGCAACCATGTGTGTCAATAAGGGTAAGCCATAACTTGAATGCCAGCCCCACCCTTAGTGTCCCATTCCATTGAGCCCTCTGGCCCACAGATTCATCTCTTCTGGAGCAGGCTGACCCTGTCTGTGACTTTGGTCCTGTTACATTGTTTCCACCCAGAAATCTCTCTCACATACCATCCACTCCACCCTCTGATCTTCATCATCCTGTCCCATCTGGGAAGGGTTCTTACTACCCTGTCCCCTTTGGAGGGAACCCAGGGCACTGGGAGGAGAGGGCACTGAGCCTGGGCTCCCTCTGCCCACACCTCAGCAAGATGTGTCTGGTAAGGCGAGGGTGCTGGGGGAGTCTGGAGAGTCCATGGATGTCCGTGGGATGGGTGCGAGGAGGTGGACAGCCCAGTCAAGTGGCCACAGGCTTGGCTGGACCCATCACTGAGGTCTGTAGCCTGGCCAAGGTCACAAGGAAAGACAGGGCTGAGACACTCAGAAGGGTCAGAGGCGTGACTGTAAATCACAGGATTTATCCCACAGAGCATCGACAGTAATGTCCCAAGGCCCGGGACCATCCCTCAACCCCTCCCAATCTGCAGTGGTCTGTTTCGGACTGTGCGTCTATTCTGACGCTGTTGCTCTTCATTTTTGCATCCCAGCCTCTCTGAAGCTGTTTGTGTTCTTTCCCATCCTGTTTCTACTCTTCCACTAAGTAGGGGGAAAAAAAGATTTTAATTAAAAACAAAAGAAACAGCACAGCCAAGTTGTCTACAGAGGAAGAAAGGGAACCGGGAAGGGACCCAACTGTCTTTTTCTGAGTCCTTTCCATAAAGAGACATGTGCTGCAGCCACAGAGGGGAGCATCAAGGCAGACTGAAGTGTGCGGGCTGCCAGGAGGAAATCTGTGGTCTCTGCTCCCAGGCTTTGAAAACTTTAAGGAAACCGATCAGCCCAAACTTTGCTAAGAACCTGTCTTGAAGTAGGGGGAGGAAAAGAGCATAGTGGTCTCTCGCTGGCCCTCAGATGCCTCAGTGACATGGGGAAGCAACCTCTGGCCCTGAAAAAAGCCTCTTGATCTTGGAAGAGGGGCCATCTGGAACCTAGGGTTTTAGGCTGTTGGTTGCTGGGGGAGTGGTGAGACCGACAGCAAAGGGCTTCAGCCAGTGTCCTGTCCGTGTCTGATCCATCTGCTTCCCCTGGGGGGAGCAGTCCCACCCAGTTAGCCACACACTGGGCACTCTTGACCAGCCTATTTGGATGATGTAGAAAACACGAAGGCAGAAGTGTCAGAAGTAATTAAACCAAACGATGACTTAAACCCCTGTAGAAATCAACACATCCTGTTTAATCACCTTCTTAAGCTAGCACAAGGCTTCAATTCTATGGAGAGGGCTTCTTTATTTCTTTGGATCGTTAACAGGAAACTGCATACCTTGAACTTGGTTTTAGTTCGGATGCTCCCTGGGAGAGGTGATGAGGGTGGGGGTGGGGCCAGGGGGCGCGGCGCTCGGAAAAGAGAAAAGGAATAATAAAACGTTATTTGAAGCCATCCCTTCTTCCTGTCTCCAGGAGACTAGCCTTGTTTCTCCCGCCCTCCTGCCTCTGTCCGAGCTCCCAGCACCCAGGCGGAGGCACAGTGCTGAATGTGCTAAATTAGGCCATTAGAGAAATTCATTTCTCTTTATTAGTCTGTGTCAAATCCTTTTTATTAGTGGCTGGAAACGACTTCTCTTCTGCAGTAAAATGTCATGCCAGTTCAGTCCTTTTATTTGTTCTGCACTGACGAGGCTCAAACTCTCACTGAATTAGTGCAGTGAGATTTATTTCCTCCAAATTTTGAACGGCTTAAGAGAGATTGGGGTGGTGGCGAGGGGGAGGTGCGGTCAGGAGGGAGGTGGCCTGTGGGGAGCAGAGTTGGGATGGCATGGGGAGGGAGAAGGTGAGCTCCTGTGGAGGTCAAATGTCCTCTGCTCTCTGGAAATAAAGTCTAATGACTGGCTCTCATATCTTGTTCATATCATATCCTGGCCCTGGGGACTAAGTTCCCACATTTCTGCTTCAAGCTTCTAAAGGGTGTTGATCCACAGACAAATGAACCTGGACAGCAGGGAGACGGACTCTTTAAAACCCATGTTTTTGAGCTGAGCATGTAGTTCACTAGTGAAGCACTTGTCTGCTTATGCATGGGAACCTAAGTTGGATCACCAGCACTAAAAAGCAAATATTCTAGCCAGACAAAATGACATGCTGGAAACCAAGCTGAGCTGCCGTGTGTGTGTGTGTGTGTGTGTGTGTGTGTGTGTGTGTGAGAGAGAGAGAGAGAGAGAGAGAGAGAGAGAGAGAGAGAGAGAGAGAGAGAGAAAGTTCTTCCCCCTACTCCATCCCCAAAGCCATTTCCATTCCAGGTTGTTTGGGTGTCAGCTTCCATGGATCCTTCCATATTTAAACATGAAGCCGAAGCTGCTGGAGAGTACTCCTCAAGGGGACCCATTGGGAGCTATGGCTTCTTTTCCACTTATGCAGAGATCAGGAAGGGTGGCTTAGAAAATAGAGATCAGACATTAGGCAGGTGAATGCAGGAGGAACAGTGGGTGGCTCATCTGCAACTGCTCTGGAGACAAGCTTAGAAGCCCAAGGCCATAGCTGCAGCCCTGGAACCCATCAGGATCCCTGGCTCCTTGAACCTCTCTTGGAGGTTCAATGCAGCCCTTAGCTATCCCCATGCAAGTAGGAGAGTAGCTCACTGAGTGACCTGAAGGATAACACCTGGGATCCACACATAGCCCCTGGCCTAGCACTGTTTCCAAGGATGGGCTCCTGTGTCAGTGGGTCGAAGCAGTCACAGGAGCCTGAGGAGGGAGGATAAGAGAAGGGAGGTGTTGACAAGGCTGCTCAGCTGCCCAGTGCTCAGCCCACGAGGGGAGCAGGAGCCTGGGACAATACCATGGAATCTACCCTCGACCATAGCCAACACGAAAAGCATAGAAAATATCCCCAAATGTGAGGTGGCTCAGGGAGTTAAGGCATTTACTGCCAAGCCTGGCAGCCTGAGTTCAATCCCCAGGGTTCCACAGGGTAGATGGAGGGAGTTAGCTCCTGCAAATTGTCCTCTGACCTCCATATGTGCAGTGTGGCATGTGCACACCTCCAATAAACAAGCAAGCAAATAGATAAGAGTACACACCCCCAATAAACTGGTAGATAAGATAAATGTATAAATAGTGCACACCCCCATAAATACATAAGTAAATAGGGCTGGCGAGATGGCTCAGTGGGTAAGAGCACTGGCTGCTTTTCCCCGAACGTCCTGAGTTTGGATCCCAGCAATCACACGGTGGCTCTCAACCACCCAAAATGAGATCTGACGCCCTCTCCTGGTATGTCTGAAGACAGCTACAGTGAATTACGCCAGAGCGAGCAGGGCCGGAGCAAGCTGAGCCAGCAGAGGTCCTGAGTTCAATTCCCAGCAGCCACACACATGATGGCTCATGGCCATCTGTACAGCTACAGTGTACTCATACACATAAAATAAAAAAAATAAATCTTTAACAAAAAATAAGTAAATAATGCACACTGCAGTAGATAAATAAATAAATGTAATGAAAGATGGAAAGAAAACACTCCCAAATGAAACAAAAGAGCCCCAGATATGTCCCCCACATCCATTCTAAGGAGACCTGACACCTTCAAGTGGAAGGTTTGTAATACAGATTCATACAGCGGCTCTGCAGGAGGGGGTATGTAGTTTCTCAGTGTGTTTGACACCACCACCTATGTCCCACCACCACCCCTGCAAACCTGGCTGTGGCTCTGTCTTGGGCCCACTAAGTACAACATAGCCTGACTCCTGCTGCTCTTTAGCCACATCTTTTTCACTCCTCTCCTGG
This sequence comes from Mastomys coucha, assembly GCF_008632895.1. Taxonomy (NCBI): domain Eukaryota; kingdom Metazoa; phylum Chordata; class Mammalia; order Rodentia; family Muridae; genus Mastomys; species Mastomys coucha. The sequence goes on along the minus strand of NW_022196906.1, from coordinate 30,929,803 downwards.
CCCCCCTCTCACACTATCACGGGCAAAGGTATCAGCTACCTCAGAGTGCCTTGCTTTTCCTGCTCCTGCTGGTAACACTTCTCCTCAGCTTTTTGCATGGCTGCCCCCTCATCATTCCAAGCTTAACTTAAATGTCACCTCCTCAGAGAGGCCTTCCCTGACCATTCTAAGAAAAGCTGCTTGCTCCTCCCTGCAGAGGCAAGAGGAGGAGCAGAGGAAACCTCGTTTCCTCTCTATGTTTGTAGCTGGAGCATTGAATCCCAACAGGCCCCACCTACCCACCCCACATGTCACTCATGCTGTGCACACAGAAAACACAACTCTGCACATACACTACGTACAGGTAAGACATACACTAGATGCGTGGCATACAAACCCAGCGCCCGGTTGCATGTACGCAGCCCCATGTGCATATGTATTGTATGAACACAGCATCACATCCATACACAGTGAAAACAAACATGCTGGCATAGGACAAACACTTGCTCTATGGAGAGCCTGCACTCAACTCCAGTCTCCCCCCTCCAAACATCCCCCACCTCTCTATTTGGTTAGCATCTGTCCCCTGCCCCCTCCCTCTAGCCAGCAAAGAAGGAATGTGCCGCGACCGAGTGGCTGCTGTGGGCTGGGGCATAGGCTGCACCCCCACCACCTGGCACGATGCTTCGGATTATTAGTTCCTGGTAATTTAGTGCCCTTGTACAGAGTCGATTTGTGCCTTTCATTCCTAATTGATCTAGTGGCTGTTTAAATGGCAGCAGGCATCTGTTGAGAGTAGGAAGGTTCATAAGGCGCAATAATTCATAACGCCGTCTGGAATTTGCCTTTCATGGCCCTCAGCTAAACCACTGCAGGGCTCTGCTTAAATTACAGCCACTGAGGCTTTCTTTGGTATTCCACTCAGGGCCAGGAGAATCTTGCATTAAACTGGGATCAGGTTAGATTAGACCATAATATGCTGCAGTATTGGAGGCTGCAAATGAAGACTTATACTGGAGTTTAACCCCTTCACCCGATGTTCTCTTTGTCTTCCACTGGGTAGATAAATTCGTCCATTGTTTTTCCCTGTCAGCTCCTTCCTGGGTAAAAAGAGCTTTCTGGCAATTCTGGGATGTACGAGAACAAACCTTAAACATTGGCCCTCTCTTTTGCATACTCTTAAGTCCAGTGCATAGCCCTGGCATCTAGGAGTTTATGCATCAGCTCTCTAAACAAGGATCAGCCCATCATGTACTAGGTGGGATGAGGCTAAGCCTTCCTTCCCTGTCTACTTCTGCCCAGAATTTTTAGGATTCAGGGTAAGGCAGACATCAGGGCTTCCCCCAGCCTACTGATGGACACTGAACCTACCGTGGTGACTAGATGCTTAGCTCTGATCTTGGCGCATCCATTTGGAGAGGGAGCAATGTCTATTCTCCTTTTCAGGACTTACTATGTTCTTCAACATGGTGGTCACTAGCCACATGTGACTATTTCAATTTGAATTAAATTAAAATTCAATAAAATTAAAGATTCAACATCTTAGTGGCACTGGCCATATTTCAAGTGTTCATTGGCCTCAAGTGGCTAGTGGTTCCTGTGTTGGATGGTGCAAACTGGAGCATTCGCATCACTGCAGAGAATTCCATTGGACAATGCTAGCCAGAGCATTCCTGTGGCAGAATACCAACAGCTAGGTCCAGCATGTATTCCTCTTCCTTTCCTATGAAGTGGTGCTGAGTAGAAAATAAACAAGCAGATGCTGTGGTCTCAGGAGTTAGAGGAGACAGAGCAGGAGATGCAGAATCTTTCTTGGAAGAACAGGCGAGAATTGGGGTTCTTTCCACGTCAGAGCCAATAACGTAGGCACACACAGGAGTATGTGCTTCGAAAATAAGTATGATGTTTGTTCATGTATGCAAATATACAACATCCATATTTGGCCAATATTTGTGAAGACTCACATACATCTATTCACATACATCTGCCAGATTCTGGGTATTTAGGAGAGGATAGATAGGTTTGATTCCTGATTAAAGTCTAGGTCGGTAGGCAGATAATAAAACAAAAACTCAGAGATTTGAGAGAGAGGTATGAGACAGTGTGTAGCTAGGGAAGCTTCCTGGAGGTGGTGATCTCTACACTAAGACCCACAAATCTATTTGGTTAAACATTTCTGCTCATATAGACACACACACACACACACAGAGAGCTCATTGATTCAGTCACCAGCTATTTTTTAAGTTTCTTCTATGAGTATACATGGCAAGATTCTTGAATATGACAATCACTTACACAGAGACTATCCTTGAGAAAAACATAGAATGATGCAAATAGCAATTTAATTACAGCTGTGCTAAGGATTTGGTGATGGAAGTACAGGGAGATGTTGTAAATGCAACTGGAATATCTGATAAAAATCTACCACAGACATGGGCATATATGGGTGAGTTTGAGGACTCATGCATTTCATCCTGTGCATACTTTGTTTATATACATCCTTTACCCTCAGCTACCTTCAAATTTTGTGTTCCTGTGTGTGTGTGTGTTTCTATAATAGACATATCCAAGACAAAGTACTGACCTAGACAGCACTATGGATCTTAGCTTGCATGTCGCCTAGCCCTAACACTCACATTCAAGAATTCTCTAGAGAGTTCCCACATTTCCTTCCTGGACTCATGCTGAGTTTGAAATGAACATCGACCTCTTTGAAGAGTTATAACCTCTCCACTGTCATTTATCTGACCACTGGGAAAAAGTGGGCACCCTTTGAGAGCCCAGGAGTGGATCCTTCATTCCAGAGATCAAAATGCTGCCACTTTAGCAGACATTAGGGACTGGGAACATTCTCAAGGAGTTGGACCCTGGGAAAAGAAGTGATGGGACAGCTGGACAGGGAGCCTGGTGGCGTCTCAGCCCCACCAGCAGCCTGGTCTCTGTGTGCGCATGTGTGAGCTCTTGATGTCCCCGCAGGCACCCTCTTTTCCCGCTCCTGACGCTGCTGTTTGAGAAATGTGAACAGGCCACCCAGGGCTCAGAGTGCATCACCTCCGCCAGCTTTGATGTGGACATCGAGAACTTTGTCCACCAGCAGGAGCAGGAACACAAACCCTTCTTCAGCGATGACCCAGAACTGGACAATCTGGTAAAGACCCTCTACCCTCCATCCCGGCTCCATTCTTCCCACCCTGTGATCCTATCCCAAATATTCTAAAAGCGTTCCTTTCATTAATTGATTCGGCAAGATGTTGTGAATGTCCACCATGGAACAGGCTGTTGTTTCATGGTTGAGAACAATTCCCTGTATTTTTCACTGAGATTCTAGCTGTGGGCTTTGCTACCAATGTTTTCTCCATCTCTACCTCTGGTGGCACCAGCATCTGCACATCTGCTACCTCACAGTTCAGACAAGTGGAGAAAGGGGGAGGAGCAGCCAGAAGGAGCAATTTCAAGTTTGCAGAGAACTGGTGGCTATGTGCTACTGTGGCTGGCTGAAGAGGCAGATGTGTGAGGGTAAGAGGCATGTTCAACCACGTCAATATGGAGAAAGACCCGATCCTGCTAGATTTAACAAAGGTTCTTCCCTCTTGTTGGACACAGTAGATCGATCATACCTCCAAATAGTTTGCTACCCAGATAAGCACTACATCCTGTAAAATACAGGTTCCTGGGCTCCACTATGGAACTGTGGTTTTGTAGATTGAAAGGGGGCCTGTGAATCGACATTCTATCTTTCCAAGGCAACTGCCATCATTAGCGTTGGTGGCTGCCATATTGGATGGGATTCTGAAGTCCTCATCTAGTCTGTGAATTCTATTGAAGAGGGGTGTTAGCAAGGCCACTGTGCTTGCCCATCATGCATGAGTCGTCTCCTGGAATTATTACCTGATTTTTTTTTTCTGTGTGTGAACTGCCCAGATTTTCACAGCAGATTTGGAAAATCTGCAAATCTGCTCCTCAACATAGACACATTGATTGACGGTAGTGCTGGCCCCTTCTTGCCCAGGATTTAGTTCCCCCAAAAGAAAAGAGTTAGGGAAGTAAAAGTGACTACAAAAGAAAGTACAACTACATGTTCTCTCACACACACACATGTACGCATATACATGAGTACACACGTGTGTGCAGACACACACACACACATTCCGTACATCTACAGAGCAGATAAATGACTTCAGTATTATTCTGGACTGAAAATTACTCACACTGCTGCTGTTCTTGGTGTCCAGAGCAATCCTTTGTGAAGTCTAAGATAGATACCAAGAGAACCCATGCTGTCCTCAAGGTATGTAGTAGCATCGTGGTGATTTAAAAGTGGGAGCAAGGCTCAGACGTGGAAGAAGCACTTACCGGCTGCCAGGAATATTAGTAGGAGCACTGAAAGCTCCCAGGTCTGCCTCTGCTCATCCCTGGCTCTTCCTCTTCCCTAGCAGGCATAGAGAACCCTGGCCCCAGCCTCTCGGACTCCATTGTGCAGGTCCTCCAGCTGGTGGAGGGCCAGGCTAACTTCGCCCTGCCCTGCTCCTCAGCTAGTTGGAATTAGAAGACTCTGCAATTTGGATAGGAAAGCCTCAAATTTAGTCTCGGGTAGCTTTGGGGCCAGGAGCCAGCTTTTCAAAAAGTCTGAATATGCTTGGGAGAGGGTAACTGCATATGTGCACCCATGTAATGAGTCTTGCATCACTATTTTTATTCTCTGTATGACCTTGATGACCGAACCCCTTGATGCTCAGTTTCCTCATCAATACAGCTAACTCCACCTATCTCATGTGACTGTGACAAATTAATGGGATGTCTCATAGACTCGGCCCTTAAAAATGTTTTGCATCTTGAAAATTCATCTCAGTGTGGTATAATGTTCTAGATCCCCAGCCTTACCTCCTGGCTGTCAAAGACACAACATGGTCAGGAGCCTGAAACTTTTAGGGTAGGATAGGGAAATCCTACAGTCCCCTTTGCCACTGGTCCTAGCCCTATGTCAAAAGGAGGAGACGCAGAGGCCAAGCACAGGAGCCATCATTAGGACAAGAATCATGTCGCCAGCACAGCCGAGATGCACATAATTAGAAATTAGAAAAAGGTCAGATCCCGTTATTACCAGCTCAATCAGCTGCCGAGTGCCACAGCCAGTTAATTTGGCATCTGTATTTTTTACAACCCCGCACACGTAGCCCAACGGACTGTAACTCTTTCTCCGGACAGATATACTGCGCAGCCAAGCAGGGACATAAAATGAGGGACCCCAAGCAAATGAGCTGAGATAATTGAGAGATTTATTTTTTATATATGTGTATGAGAGGGCAGCTTTCCTTTGCCCTTGAATACTGACTTTCATAGATGGGATTGTCAGGAGGGCACTTGGATCCCCCAGATTTCTGCCCCTCCGAAGGTCCTCTCTCAACACTCTACTCTCTAGCCTCTCTCTGACCCTCCCCTACTTTCTCCCACCTCTTGGGAAGCCCCTAACTGCTCTTTCTTCCCTAGCCGTAGCTCTTTGCCTGTCACACCCTCCCGTGTTCCTCACAGTCTCCCAGAGCCGCTTTTCCAGACAAGTCTCCATGGAAACAGCTGAGTCAGCTCTCCCGGTACCGCCCCAAATTTCTGAGAGAAGATCCAAGTTAGAGATTTCTGAGGGAGGGAATCCTGGACGCTTGCTGCTCCACAGCGCCTCTACTGGTAGGAACACGTAACTACAAGAAGGTTGTGGGTTAGAAACCTACCCTTAGAAAGGCGTCTACTCCCATCTTCTTTTAGACACAGCGACCCTCATGTCCACAGAAGAGAGCCCTGGCCTTTGACTCCTGATTTTGTGCCTCTTCCCCTGGCACTTCGCCTCTCCCTGGTGACATTAAGGCCTTCACTTGCACATAGGAGAATGATACCAATATGCCTCCTTGGAACCCCCACTAGGACCTTCCCCAGGTCCATTTCCATGCCACGGGGGGTGGGGGGTGGGGGGGTGGGGGGGTAGGCAGCTTTCTACTCTCGGGTTGTTAATCAGGAATCCCTGGTGAGCCCTCTGAGATCTACTACAATTCCTATGCCATGCTTCTTTTTTACCTGGCCTCCAGATCTGACACCCTCCCTGGGCCCAGCAGCCTCTGACTGGCACTTGGTAAAGTTTGTAAAATTTGCAAGTTCCCCAAACCCCTTTGAAAGGTAAAAGCTTTTTGTTTTATAAAATCTGATTTACGGGCCCCCGGTGCAAGGCCAAGGTTTTATATATTATGCAAGATTTCAAACTAAGGCTGTAAAACGTACGGTTTCAGTTTCATGCATGGAATTTTTTTATGTGTAAATTTTTTAACATTTATGGGGCACATTTTAATGAGACTCTGGTGTGGCTCCAGGGACAGATTATAGCTGCCTGACCGCAAAGCCAGTTCCAAAATGGGGCCTCCCAGGCCCCTGGGCCTACTATGAAGAGGCAGGCCTGGAGACCAGAGGCTAGTAGTGAGGAGTCACATGAAGAAGCCAGCCCAGAGCTGTAGGCCCACAGAGACCTCAGACAGCCCTGATCTGAGAGTTACTACCTTACCCTCCAGTCCAGGCCTAGAAGGGAGCTGAAAACCTCACAGACACCAGAAACAGCAAAAGAAATAAGAATATCAATGATGATGATAATTAACATTTATAGACCACTTACAGGTACCAGGTGCTATCCTAAATTATTTGCATTTAGTATCTTATTTAAAACTCACAAAGCTTAATATTATTATTAACAATATTATCCCCACTTTGCTGGAGGCACTTACTTCAATTCTCAGACCACTCCTCCCCCACTCTCTCTCGCACATAGTCGTGTGTGTGTGTGTGTGTGTGTGTGTGTGTGTGTGTGTATGTGTGTGTGTGTGTGTATGTGTGTGTGAGGTTTTGTCTATGGTGGCCTGGAGCTCACCAATTCTGCTACACTGGTTATCATCCCAGGAACCCTGCCTCCAGCCCTCCAGCATTGAGATTACATGTGCAGGCCACCATGTCCATCATTTTTTTTAAAAAAAGATTATTTATTGTTATATGTAAAGTACACTGTAGCTATCTTCAGATACCCCAGAAGAGGGCATCAGATCTCATTACGGGTAGTTGTGAGCCACCATGTGGTTGCTGGGATTTGAACTCAGGACCTTCAGAAGAGCAGTTGATGTTCTTTCCCGCTGAGCCATCTCACCAGCCCCATGTCCATCATTTTTATATGAGTGCTGAGTATAGAACTCAAGTCTTTTTTTTTTTTATTTTAGATATTTTCTTTATTTACATGCGAATTTCTCCATTCCCAGTTTCCCCTCCAAAAAACAAAAAAACAAACAAAAACAAACCCCTGTTGCCTCCCCCCTCCCCATGCCTGCCACCCCGCCCTCTCCCACTTTCTGGCCCTGGCATTCCCCTACACTGGGGCACAGAACCTTCACAGGGCCAAGGTCCTCTCCTCCTATTGATCGATTTTGCAATCCTCTACCATACACATGCTGCTTGAACAATCAGACCCCTCTATGTGCAGTCCTTGGTTGGTGGTTGAGACCCTGGGAGCTCCGAGGATACTAGTTAGTTCATGTTGTTGTTCGTCCTAAGGGGCTGCAAACCCCTCAGCTCCATTGGTCTTTTCTCTAATTCTAGAACTCAAGTCTTAATGCTTGTATAGCAAGCGATTTACCAGCTGAACCATCTCTCTAGCCCTGTAGTCCTCATTTTAGGAAGTGAGATAACACATGGGATCATGCAACTACAGACAAAACAGAGAAGAGAATGAAGCCATGAAGTGCAGCTCCAGCTCTAAACTAACACACACACACACACACACACACACACACACACACACACTGTCTTCTGACACATTTCTAGGAGAGCAGTCAGATTTTGCTTTAGTTCTTTTCTAACCACATCTCCTTCAATCCTTAGCACAGCTGAGAGTGCCTTTGTATTTATTTGTGGTGTTGGAGGTCAACGGATAACCTTGTGTGTGCTAGGCAAGCACTTGCCACTGAGCTCCAACCAACCCAAGACCAGTGTGTCACTATTATCTCATCTTATAGCTAAGGAAGTGAAGGTGCAGAGACTGAGACTTGTTCATAGTGGGAAGATGGAAACCTCTTAGCCTCCGAAGCTATCTCCTTGAGTTTCCCACTAGGCTCCTCAGATTCTCATTCAAGCCCAGCAGGGAGCTGCTATCCCTATTTAGCAGAGAGAGAGAGAGAGAGAGAGAGAGAGAGAGAGAGAGAGAGAGAGAGAGAGAGAGATATCAAGGACCAAGTATCTTGTAGTCAAGAAGTTACACAGTTGGGTTTGAAGAAAGTTTGTCTAACTGGAGAGGCTCAGCCTACGACCCCTGGTCTCTCATTGCTTGTCCAAAGTTTGATGTCATCTAAGTGGAAGTGCCAGTCCTTGACACAGATGTGCTTTAACTTGCCATGTGTGGTAGTTTCCATAAAACATCCATTTGTCTGGGAGTCGTCCAGCCCCTGACATTCACCTTTCTTCCATGTTCCCCTTTTTATTCTAGTGACCTGGCACTCCCAACTGGCCAAGCCAGGCTGATGCAGGCTGAAAACATCTTTGATTATGGTTTAGCTGCTCCAGTGACCCACAGGAAATGTCAGCTCACACACCTTAGAAATGTGTGTATATAAACTTCTTCTTCCCTACAAGAGCACCTACCTTCCCAATCTGCAGAAAGAGAAAATGGAAGGTGCTTGCTCCCAAGGCAAGGAATGGAGCAGGCTATCTGATCTTGGAGCTTCTGTTCCCTTATCTTTAACAGAGTGATGGATAATCTTGCCTGTATCCCCGAGGTGAAAAGACTCAAATAAGATAATGGAGAGAGAAGCCTTTTGCAAAGTGTAAACTGCTGTGTTTACAGATGTTTTGAGAGACAAGGAGTCACCATCATCAAATGAAGAGGCCAAGACCTACAAAAGGGGCGGCCATTGAGAAAAGAACTTAAAGCTGTGTGTGCCCATGGAGGGGGCATCAGGACAAGGATTTGACTTTTATTTTAGTTTTTCAAGACAGGGTTTCTCTGTGTAGCCCTAGCTGTCCTGGAACTCACTCTATAGACCAGGTTGGCCTCGAACTCAGAAATCCACTGCCTCTGCCTCCCAAGTGCTGGGATTAAAGGCGTGTGCCATCACTGCCTGGCAGGATTTAACATTTATTAAACACCTAGGTTACATACCAGAAACATTTGCAAACGTGATCTTATTCAATATTCACAACAAATTTAAACGGTAGGTATTATTATCACCATAAATTCCATGGAGAAGGACTAAGCCACTTCTCCAAAATGCCCAGGTAACAAATAATAAGTTCAGGACATTACAGCATGCTGCTTTTTAGGAAATAAGTTGTCCCTGCCTTGGGTACTTTCCTGGGACTGTAGGATTATATAATACTGCAATTATATATAGGCTGCATCTTGATTTGCTGTTTTGAAAGGGCCATCTTCGAAGAAGGTGGACTCCTTATTTTGAAACAGAATGGGGAGAAAGAAGCAGACACACTAAAACCTGGGGAATGGGAAGTAAAGGCACGCTCATTACGTATGGTGGTGATATAATTCGATTAGTGGCATTCTGGCTGGAGAGATGGCTCAGCAGTTACGAGCATCCGCTGCTCTTCTAGAGGACTTGAGTTTGGTTCCCAGCACCCACACTGGGCAGCTCACAACCGCCTGTAATTCCAGTTCCAGGGGATCCAGTGCCCTCTTTTGGTCTCTGTGGGCATCTGCACTTACGTGTTCAAACCCTCACATGAACACACACGTGTATACATAATCAAAAATAAACTAAAATCTTCTTTATATAAAATAGAGGGGCATTGTTAATATGCTGAAGGATTTGGAGTAAGTTTCTATGATCCAGATCATTTGGGAAAACATTGTTTAATAAATCAGCATTTTATTCTCACTTAGAGGCAAAACAGCAAAATTAGGCACATAGAATGAAGGGTGCTTCACTCACTGCAAACATAGAGGGAACCCAGAAGTCATTCTTTCAGTAGCCAAATATAGGGTAGCCATAGGAAAGCTAGTGGAGTATGAGAAGTTATTCAAAGAAGGTTCCTTCGTCTTGTTTTTTAAATATGTATTTGGGCCCTTGGGAAGTAGATCAGAAGTTCAAAAGCATCCTTGGTTACACAGCAAGTTCCCGGCCACCTGGGTTACATGAGACACTATCTCATCAGAACTGGGGAAAGCAAAAGGAAAAAATGTGCTTAGTTCTTCATGATTTACAGAGTATTTTCACATTGTTATCTGTTGGCCCTTAACAAACCTTTTGGATTAGAAAGGTTCCCTGTCTCTATTTTACAAACCAAGAGACTGAGGCTCAGGAAAACAAACAAACAAAACCCTGAACCTGTTCACTGGCACAAAGAGAGGAAGCAGAGGGTCTGGCCTCACCTCCGGTTTGCATGGCACTGAACTCCTCAGGCTTTCTGCCTTGAAGCAGTCTCCTCCCACCTTGTGCTCAGCATTACACATCTATTTCTCTAATATTGAAGAGGTTCTACATATTCATTGCCTCAGAGTACCATTATGATTTACTCTGCCTTCTTAAATCTTTAAACCAATTCTTTTAGCCCATAAAATAGTAATCCTTCATCTGTGCTTTATCAGACTCCAGGATATGACTGCTTTTGGCCCCTGCACACCAGAACTAGTTAAAACACACTGTGCAGGCATTCCATTTGAGCTAAGAATTCTGGGTATATAGTATATATTATATATATAATATATATTTGCTTTTTATTGTTTAATTTAGCTGTAGCTTTCCATTTGTGTAATAAATGCATATTGATCATATACTTAAATGAATAGGGGGACATGTTTGGGAGGAGGTGTGATATATGTATGTATTTAAACATGCATGTGTTATGTGTGTATTAATTCATAAGACTATTTTAAAATGTTGACTTTTGCTGGGCAGTGGTGGCACACACATTTAATCCCAGCGCTCGGGAGGCAGAGGCAGGCAGATTTCTGAGTTCGAGGCCAGCCTGGTCTACAGAGTGAGGTCCAGGACAGCCAGGACTATACAGAGAAACCCTGTCTCAGAAAACTAAAAGCAGAATATGGCCAGAGACACAGCTCAGTGATAGATCATTTGTCTAGCATGTGAGAGGCCCTCGTTCTATACCCTGAACTCCCTCCTCCAAAAGTTAAACAGGATAGGATAGTCTTGCTATGAGAGAAAAAAGAAAAAAAAACAAGAAGGAGAGTAAAAAGAATGAAGGATGTAAAGGGAGAGGGAAGAAAGAAAAGAAAAATAATAATAGAATTGGTTTGGTTTCAATAAAAGCAATTGAGCAATTGGTTTAAGTCAGATGACTTGTCCAGTGCACAGATGAAATTAAAAGAAGAAAGTTATGTTGATGGAGGTACTAGATGTCCTTGGTGCTACAGAAGGCTGAGCAAGCCCTTTACATAAGGTGAGAGAGATTTGAGTCCTGTGTAAGGAAGAACTTCTTAATCAGCACATTAAAAGAACATAAGAGACAGTCCAAGACAATGAGGTCATCTCCCAGTGGCAGGCATAGCCTGGAAGATGGCTCCCGCCACAGGTCCTAGTGTGTCTGCATACTCCCCTCACCTTGCAGGCCTCCACTTACCCCCAAGCCACACACCCTTTATGCTACCATTATTTTTGTCATACCTGACTCCTGAGACACCATAGAAGGACAAAGCAATTTGGTCTCAGGTATAAAGCCACAAGGCTTCATATTGCCTACCAGCTGTATGACCGTGGGATGAAAAAATGCTCGTGGACTTCATTTTCTTTAACTATAAAATGTGGGCAGTAAGAGGACTTGTCTGCAGAGGAGGTTGTCTAGAATAAATAAGACAGCATAGAACAGGCTTAAACCAGAGCCAGACATACAGTAAGAAATATTTCAGGGTTGCTGTCAATCCACCCACAAATGTCTGCTCTGCACCTCACAGTATGCTGATTATCTACTAGGCATAAGTCAAGACCTTCCAAGCTGAATCAAAGCAGAAAATGTAGACAAGAACAAGTCTTTCTCAAGTTCTTTTGGTCCAAACTACTTATACTTATATCACCACATGCTCCTTGTTTGTCAGTCCTGCCTCATGGGAGTGGCATCTATAGGATGGGACTTTATCACAGAGCCCTGTATAAAGCTTCTGTGACCCCTAAATCTGATTTGTTACTCCAGAAAGTCTGTGTGTGTGTGTGTGTGTGCGCGTGCGTGCGTGCGTGTGTGTGTGTGTGCGCGCGTGCGTGCGTGCGTGCGTGTGTGTGTGTGTGTGTGTGTGTGTGTGTGTGTGCGTGTGTGTGTGTGTGTGTGTGATGCATATGGAGGCCAGAGGACAACTTCAGGTGTCATGCAGAAGGTATCTACCTTACATTTTGAGACAGGGTGTCTTACTGTACGGAAGCTTGCCAATCCAGCCATCCGAGGGTTCTCTAGTCTCCATCACCGACTATTATTATAAGGAAACCTTACCTACCACGCTCAGCTTTTCAAATGTGACCTGGTGATCAAACCCATCCAGTAAGTGCTTTACCAACTGAGCTACCACCTCAGCCCCCTTGTTTCATTTTGTATTGTCTGAGCTTGTCCCTAGGCATCATAATGCTACCAAAAGCTAGGAGGCTGGCCTGAGAATCTCCCACACATTGTCCCTGTCAACGTACACAGATATGGAAAGGCAGTAACCCTTCTACATTTTTTATTATATTTTGATATAATTATAAATTTACATGCAATTGTAAGAATTAGTATGAGAGATCCTGATTACCTTCTTACAACGTCACAGGCAGGAATAACCTACCAACCTTACCAGATTCTGTTGATTTCTTCGGCACTCACTTACATATACATTCATGTGTGTTGTGTTCTGTGTGGATTTGTTACCTTTAGACTCATGTAAACATGCTATCATCAAGGTACAGAATAGGCCTTCGCTCTTTTCTTCATTCTAGCCCACCAACCTAATCTGTTCTGTCTCTATGGCTATGTCCTGTAAATGACACTGTGCTGTTAGAATATATCCCTTTGAGGCTGGTTTTTCTCTCATAGCATGATTCCTTGTGATACATCCAAGTTGTTAAGTGTATTAATAGTTCATTCCTTTTTGTTGCCAAGTTGTAGTCTGTGACATGGATATACCATAGTTACTTCATGCATTCATCTGTTTCCAGTTTGAGGCCACTTGATATAAAGCTGCCATGAACAGCTAGCTATTTGTGTATAGGACTCTGTGTGTGTGTGTGTGTGTGTGTGTGTGTATGTGTCGTGCTCTAGAGAGGGGGGAGGGAGGAAGGGGGGAGATGCTGGGTCATAGGATAAATACATACTTATGTTGGGTGTTTTGTTTTGTTTTGTTTGCTTGTTTTTGAGGCAGGTTCTTACTATGTAGCACTGGCTGTCCTAAAACTCAGAGGATAACACAGACTGGCCTTGAATTCACAGGGATCTGCCTCTCAACTGACATTAAAAGCATGCACAACACCCAGCAAACATGTTTGATTCTGTAAGGAATTGTCACACTGTTTGCAGCAATTCCTACCAGCAATGCGCAGTGATCTAGAGTCCAGTGGTTCTGCCAGCACTTGGTGTCCTCCATGTCTAACTGTAACTGCATATGTGTATGCAGAGATACCTCCCTGTGGTTTCAATTGGCATCTCCCTAATGGCTAATGACATTGAACATCTTTCAGTGTGCGTATTTGCCATCTGTATATCCTCTTCAGTAAAAGGTCTGTTCATGCCTTTTGCCCTTGTTCTAATTGGGTTGCTTGTTATTCTACTATTTAGTTTTAAGAGCTCTTTACATATTGTAAGTAAAAGACCTTTGTCAGTTATGTGGTCAATAAATATTTGCTGCCAGTCCACAGTCTTTTCATCTTCTTCACAGGATCTTCTTTGTTGCTGCAGATTATTGGGTTTTGGGTTTTGTTTGTTTGTTTTTAAACAAGATCTCTCTCTATGTATCCCTGGTTATCCTGGAACTCACTATGTAAACCAGGCTGGTCTTGAACTCACAGAGATCTATATGCCTGTTTTGGCCTCCGGAGTGCTGGGATAAAAGACATGCATCACCATGCCTGGCAGTTTCTTTTATAAGAACAAACATTTTTAATTTTAGCAAGCAAATCATTTTCCATTTCTAGGTTATGGTTTTGGTATCAAGTCCAAGATTTCTTTGCTAAACCTTATATGCCAAGATCATCATCATCATCATCATCATCATCATCATCATCATCATCATCTCCTTCTCCTTCTCCTCCTCCTCCTTCCCCTCCTCCTCATCCTCCTTCTCCTTCTTCTCTCTCTCTCTCTCTCTCTCTCTCTCTCTCTCTCTGTGTGTGTGTGTGTGTGTGTGTCTTCCTCTCTGTCTCTCTTTTTTTTGTTCGGTTTTGTTTTTCAAGACAGGGTTGCTGTGTGTAGCCCTGGCTATCTTGAAACTTGCTTTGTAGACCAGACTGGTCTTGAACTCAGAAATTCTCTTGCCTCTATCTCTGAGTGGTGGGATTAAAGGCATGTGCTATCATGCCTGGCTCCATTTTCTTTTTTCTAAAAGTGCTATAGTTCTTGGTCTTATATTTAGGTCCCTACTCCATTTGAATTAATCTTTGTATTAGATGGGGAGTTTAAATCAAGGTTTAGGTGTTTGCTTGTTTGTGGATGTCTGGTTATTCCTGCACCATTTGACCAAGCCCCTGTTAAAAAGCAATTTGGGTTTATTTGTCACAATCTATAACAACGTGTGTAGACTTTCCCCCATCATTCTTGTGAATTCATACTAAGGAAATAATGCAGAAATGGGAGCTACACACTTAGACGATTTTCTTTCTGTGTGTCTCTTTCTGTCTCTCTCTCTCCCTTTCTGTATCTCTGTCTCTCTGTCTCTCTCTGTGTCTCTGTCTCTGTCTGTCTCTCTGTCTCTCTGTCTCTCTGTCTCTGTCTCTGTCTGTCTCTCTGTCTCTCTGTCTCTCTGTCTCTGTCTCTGTCTCTGTCTCTGTCTCTCTCTGTCTCTCTCTCTCTCTCTCTCTCTCTCTCTCTCTGTGTGTGTGTGTGTGTGTGTGTAGATCAAACCAAAGACCTAATGAATGCTTAGTTGAATGTTCTGTTCTTGAGTTAGATCCACTTTGTCCTCTAGCCTCCTTGTGTAACTTTTTTCTAAATAAAACTGAACATTTGAATATACTATAAGTGGCCGGCAACAGGAAACTAGTTAAATAAAGCATACATATGGACTCATGTGTGACAATTGAAAATAATTCTCATCCATTCAATATTTATTCTATGTAAATAAGGTAATGCTGTGAGCCAATTAGATGTCACCCCTGCCTCCTCACAGCTCTCAGTCCAGAAGAGAGATAGAGAAAGCACTTCTGGCACTAGAAAAGCATATTTGATGAGCTAAGGGAAAACCAGAAAGCAAAATTGTATGTGTAAGTTTCTTGGAGATTGATTAAAATACATTCGTATAAATCTGCAAGATGGATCCACAGGTCAAAGCACTTGCTGCCAAGCCTGACAACCTTGAGTTTGATCCCATTGACCCACATAGTAGAAGGAGAGACCTGACTCCCACAAGTTAGTTATTCTCTGACCTCCACAGGAGCACCATGGCACATGTACACACAGAGAAATAAGTAAAAGTTTAAAAATACATGAGGGGAAAACTGAAGCTTTTCTTTTAGGGCAACTGGACAAAGACAATTGTGTTTTGCATCCTGTGTTTTCCATACTTTCCACATATCTTCTTCTAATGACAATAAGAGCAGCACGCTGAGTTTGATGCTACATGCCTGAAATCCAGATGCTTGAGAGGTAGATGCAAGAGGATTATGGGTTCAAGGTTATCCTCAGCTACATATTGAGTTGGAGACTAGGAATACATAAAACCCTGTCTTTTTTTTTTAAGACTTATTTATTTATTTTATGTATATGAGTACACTGTAGCAGTCTTCAGACACACCTTCAGGCGTTAGGTCCCATTACAGTTGGTTGTGAGCCACAATGTGGTTGCTAGGAATTGAACTCAGGACCTCTGGAGCAGAAGCCAGGGCTCTTAACCACTGAGCTATCTCTCCAGCCCCAAAACCCTGTCTTAAAACTTGATGAAATAATATAAATGAAACAAACCTCAATAAATGACAATAATAATAGCTAAAGAGAATGCTTCAAATGCAAAACAGCTTCAAGCCATGTTAGGATCAGGGATGTTCATTTGAAGAGGTTCTTGTCCAGTAACCCAAAGGGCATGGAAAGCAGACAGTTGGTACCCAGTGCCCAGCTAAGTCATACTGGATTATCCGGTCCGTCAGCAGGTATCATCAGAGTAAGGCAGCCCATATCACATGAAGCACACAGAATATAAATTTAAGAATAGATCATGTCTGACCTCTGGGACATTTCCAAGAAACTCTGACCTCTGTCTTCCTCATGTTTGCTTAGTACTTCATGCTTTATAGTGTGTCATGGTCCTTTCCCATGATCCCTCAGCAAACCTGTAAAGTGGTTGGGGAGGGTACAATGTTCCCATTTATTAGACACGAAGAGGGCATAGAAAGCCTAGGTAAGTTAGTTGCCCAAGGCCACATAGACAATCCATGGCAAACCTGGAGCTTGGATCTGGACTTGTACTGCTGAAGTCTGCTGTTCTCAGAAGAACAGCTGTTTCCAGGACAGCTGTGCTAACAGAGGGCTTAAAGCAAGTGGATAATCAACAGAGTCATATGGAGAGTTTAAACACTGTGGATGGGAAGTGGAGCCAAATCGAGGATGGGCTTTCTTTCTCTGCTGAAGCTGGGGGCTTGGCAGGGACAGGGATGTGATAGAGACACCTGGGCTCACAGCTCTTCCTCTCCCCAGATGGTGAAGGCAATCCAGGTCCTGAGGATCCACCTGCTAGAGTTGGAGAAAGTCAATGAGCTCTGCAAGGACTTTTGCAACCGTTACATCACCTGCCTCAAAACCAAGATGCACAGCGATAACCTGCTCAGGAATGACCTCGGGGGGCCCTACTCCCCCAACCAGCCCTCCATAAACCTTCACTCACAGGTAACACACAGGGATGGGCCAGGCATGCAGAAAGATCTGAAGAACCTCAGTGACTTGGGCAAAGCAATTTGAACTATCAGATCCTTTTACAATGAGGCCCTCCTCTCTCTACTAGGCAGCACAGGCCCTTATTTTTTTTATATGATTGTTTGTTTATGACAGGATCCTAGCATGTAGCCTAGGCTTGCCTCAAACTCTTGATTCTGCTGCCTTTGCCACCATACCTAGCCAGCATAGTCTCCTTTTTTATGTTGACACCCACCTGCTAGAGTATGAGCATCCCCTAAATGACCATATCTAAGATAGACAGTGTCCAAAAAAATCCTTGGCTCCCTACCCAAAATTTACCAACACACGGTAAGTAGGTGAACCGTGATCTGTAAAGAAGAGATACTTGCCTAGCAGACAGTTTCAGACGGTAAATAGACCTCCTGACAGCCTCCTCTGAGGGGCATTAAAGTGGCTCCAGGGAAACTAATCCTTCCTCCAAATTCTGCCCACGTAGTAGATAAAGACAGATTCCACAGGACTGCTTCTCCTTGCTCAGCCTCTACCTGTGTACTCTACTTGGTACCTCTGCCCCACTTAGGTTCAAGGCCAATGTGAAAGTCACCTCAACCAAACCCCTTCCAAGATTCCCCATCACCTTCATCCTAGGAAATGGTCCCTACTCTACACTATGTGTCTCCAGGACAGAATGTGTTCTCCAAATCCACAAACATGGAGAGCTACCTGATTATTCCTGTACACTGACTTGCTGACAGCTACATAGACTATACGCTCACCACTTTGTTTCCCTGCCTCTCATTGAGTTCCTGAAGTCCAGAAAACATGCACAGATGCCCCTGGGAGGCTCACAGGAGCCTTTTTCCTTAGACAGACAAGGATAGGGATACAGGTTAACTTTGTAAGGGTGAGCGATGGGAACTACTGTGAAGCCTACCTGAAAAGCTGTGCCATTTTCATTGTCGGTATGTAAGGACTCAGGTTTGCAGAGGCAAGGGATGGGACACACTCTGCACATGGTGAACCCCCCCCCACACACACACCTGCACAGGTACACTCGGTATCGCATCCTGTCCAGCTCAGTCGAATCTCTGTGGGGCTTGATGCTAAGAACGATATAGGCCACGGGGCAAGAAGTTTATTTCCTCCTTGTATTGCTTAAAATCACCAAATCACTTTATTATGGATCTAAAAACAGCAGCCTTGGCTTCTACTTGCTAATATTCTCTTGAAATAGACTCATTCCTTCAGAGTCTTATTGTACTTTCCCTTATGATCGAAATTAGCAAGAAACTTGCATAAAAGAGGACAATAATTGCTCAACGAGCATCTCGTTTGTAATTTATTAGTTTCTATTATTGTGGGTTACCATGGTGACGCTGCGCAGCCCCGGTGACGGGAGAGATGTAAGATAGGAGCTGAGGAGGCTGTGAGGCCTCACCAAATGGAGATGCACATTTTTATCAGTAATTTTCATGAAAATAATAAGTGAGGAGTTAATGAGATGGAAAGCCATCCTGTGGCTATTGTGAATTTTTTTTTAAGTGTTGATCTAATTAGAATGCATCGGTCAGGAAAAGTAATGAGGATTTAGTGCCTCACAGAGATGTGAGGATCATATCAGAAAATTAGCACAAGTCTTTGGAAATAATCAGGTCCTTGGAGAGGCCCTGGATTTCCCCTCCTGGGCCCTCCCGACTCTACCTTGAGCTCTGGAGTTAGGGGGTGTGTACCAAGGTAGCGGGGTGGAAAGGCAAGGAAGGAGGGGCTGGAGGCTCAGCAACCACAGTGGCCCCTCAGGGTTGAAGGTCTGTCTGAGGCTGACAAGCGATGCTGAAGCAAGCAGGGGTTTGCCGGGAGTTTGGGGGCGGGAGGCCGGGTGGGGAAGAACTTAGGCTCTGCGTGATCCAGGTGTTAGAACTGCAAAAGCCAAACCTCTAGGGAATGCCCGCCCTGTGCCTCTGAGCTTTCAGGAAGGAGGCAAGTCAGATCCTGGCCTGAGAGGAAGGCTGGCCCTAGGGTAGCCCTTGAAGAAAGGCTCTGATCTCAGAGAAAGAGAAACTCAGGCAGCTGGGAGAAAACAAAGACAGGAGAAAGGCAAGGAGAGGGTAGGTTAGAGGTGCAGGGGATCGCGGGAGCGGGAGACGCATAGTGAGATATTCCTATTTGGTGTAACTCAAATTTGTTCCCATCACTTCCTCTGGTTGCTGCCACCTCCTCCCCACCTGCCTTCCCTGGCCATCCCTCAGTCCTGCTCCACACCTGTACGTCCTTACATTGCTGCTGCTAGATGTGTCCTCCTGAAGCCTGTGTGGTCTGCAGACCCTCTTGCCACCAGGGCTTTCACGTCTGCCAGCCTGGCATTCAAGACCTCATAGGTCTAGCCTCGGCTTCCGTTCATGAGCTACACTGCTCCAGGTAGCACAACCATTTCTCCATGCCTGCATGTTAGGTGAACACGTCTCCATACTGGACCCCTCTTGTCTACAAGGCCAAGCCAGCCTTTTCCCAGGGTCAGTGGCAAGGCTTGCTCTCCTACAGTGGTCTCTCTGACCCCCTTCTATAAAAGTCTTTTCCTTCTCTTAGCTGATGGCCAATCATTAAGGCAGCAAACGTTGCATAGGATGTCAGATGAGAAATTATGGATCTTACTTTCCGCTCCTAGAAAACACATGTTGTTTTCATTGACACAGCATTTTATATATTTGAAACCACCAAGTCACTCTATTGCATATCTAAAAACAGCTACCCATGCTTCTACTTGCTAATATTCTCTTGAAATACACTCATCCCCTCAATAGTATTGCTTTATGGTGCCAGCTGTGACCATGATGTCTTCTGAACGACCCGGGGCCATAGGCATGGGTTGAAAGAAGTAATGCTGGGTCGGCGAGGGGTGGCATGCAGGAAGGGAGAAGGAGGAAGAAGGGGAAATAAAGGGAATGAGAAAAGGAGAAAGAGTGGGTAGCATCATTCAGGAGGGAGGCACGGAGAGGCTGAAGCATTGTCAGAAAGGATCAGTGAAGAGAAAGACACAGAGAGGACCTGAGAGGCGAAAGCAGGAAATGTGAGACAGGGGTGGAAAGAAAGGAGAAGGAAGGGTGGCCATGATGAGACTAAGATCATGAATGGAGCAAGAATTTGGAAGAAGGGCAACAAAATAGAGAGTGAGCACAATCCTGATGTGCGGGGCTTAACAGCCTCCGAAGGAAGGAACTGGCTCTTAGCTCTAGGACTCAGGTGGTCCGATTCTCCCTCATCAGGGTGGGCTTCTCTCTGATAAGCAGCGAACTCTGCTTTACCAAAGTTGTCAGGGGGCTGAAGGCAGTGTGCTCATCACGCCTGCTAAGGCCCTAGGACTTCTGCCCCAGGCTGAGCATCCAGAGGATGTGATCTGTGACTTTTCAGAGCAGGTTGGGGTAAGGGGTGGTGCTCTACCTTGAAGAACTTACCACAGTCTGGAAACAAAGGCGATGGGGGGACTAGGACTTGCTATGCGTTGCCCTACAATTAAGCTCCTGTCACTGTCTCCCTGAAGCAGCATCGGTGCGGTCCTGCCTGTGATCATTTAGGAAAGAGTGCCTCACCATCCTAAGGACTAGGACCAGAGGCTTAATTGATAAAGGTGGCAGATGTTAGGATCTACCACTGGGAGAGGAAACTGAGTAATGCGGGAGTGTGCGTGCGTGCGTGCGTGCGTGCGTGCGTGCGTGCGTGCTCACTCATTCGTCATGCTCCAACCTTAATCCCCTCCTGCCTGAAATAGCTACCCCAAGTGCTAGTCTGACCTAAGGAGGGGTGTTGCCCCACTGGAACATGATCCTCTAGCTTAACATCCCAGCTGCCTGCCAGCTTTGTTGTAAACTGCTGGCTCATGGCTTTCCCTGAGTGCTGTTCACAATGCCTTGTGTGGCAAAGGAGGAGACATTTTTGTTTTCCAATTGACAGCCCTATTCCCAGACACTACGCTGTCTGTGCCTTCTGCTTAGTCTGTGGGATTTGGCCTAGTCTCAGCTTGGTCTTCCATTTCTACTTGTTATTTTTCTCTGAGTAGGGATGTGGGGGTGTGTTCTTACCACACAGAGGGTGGATGGTTGGGGTGGGCAGTGTCAAGGGCTTCAACTAGCACAGCACACTTAGATGTTTCCATCTCCCCAAGAATCTATCCTGTCTTGCTCCAAAACAACATGCTACAGCCAGGCATGCTGCAGGTGTGGGTTCCCCACTGCTACACTATAGACTCAGCTCTGGGTTCTCCCATCCTTCGAGAGCACTAACTAAACCATCCCACTAGAGAGAACCCAACTCTTGCCTCACTCAGGACTAATTTGACCTGATAATCATCCCTCTGTCTCCATGGAGATTTAGAGTCAGCTCTAGTACAGGGACCAGAACATGGTTCTCATTGTGTTGCCAGTCATTTGGGGCTATTTACTGTCCTTGGGTCCTGGGAGAAGCCAGGTGAATATTTCACGGGGAGCTCCTAATTCCAGCGGGAGTGAGCTAGGAGTCTAGGATGAATTCTGACAGGCACAGGATGCTCAGGGCCTGGAGTGCCGAGAAAGACAGGAAAGGAGAGAAGGAGAGGGGAGGGGGCTGAGCACACCACATGTGACTTGAGATCATCCTTCTTTCCCAATAGAAAACCAGGCCTGAGGCCCAGCCAGCACAGGGCTCGTGCCCCAAATCAGATTGGACAAATCTCAGGGTGAAGATTTTGCCTGTTGTGGTAGGAAAAGCTGCAGGTTCACTGGGAGAGGTAGCCTTGCAGGCAGGCTTGGGGAGTTATGTAGTCTATTGGCATCTTTAAAGGTAAGTGTTCCCAGGATAGAAAGAAGTCTGAGAAGAGGCTAAGGAATAGCTTTTTAGAATCCCTGGAGAGAAGGGGACAGAGAGTCATTCATTCATGCATCATATATTCATTCAAACATTCATGGAACCCGCTGCACTCCGAGGACATAAAGATAGATATGACACTGTCTCTGACCTTGAAATGGAAATGACAGTACATCTCGAAACTATTTATGGGAGGGATATTTAAAATGTTTATTCTTTAAAAACATTAATGTATGTGATAGTTTTGCCTGCATGTATGCCTGTGCACAGTACTCACAGAGGCCAGAAGATGTTGTTAGATGCCCTGGACTTGGAGTTATAGGTAGCTGAGGGCTGTCTGTGGTTGCTGGGAATTGAACCTAGGTCTTCTGGAATTGTACTTTGAACCACTAAGCCTTTTTCTTCCAGCCCTGAGAAGATATATTTTGATGTTGACTATTATAGCCAACTGCTGAATATTTTAAAAAGAAATAGGGATATATACAATAGGGTCAGTGCTGGAGACACATTGCAGGACAAATTAATTAAGCTTTTATGGCTACAACATGAACTGGTAAGAAAGGAGCCCCTGCAGCATTGACTGAGCTCCCTGAATCACAAAAATAGTATACACTAAGTATAATATTTTATTTATCCCTCACAAGACTTTGGATGAACATCATACTTTACATTTCCTTTTGCCACTCAAGTAAAGAGAAAAAGAGAGAAGTACAAAGACTGGCCCAATACCACACGCTAAGTAGTGGATGTGTATATGGTTATTATAGAGCCTGTGTTCTTATAATAAAGCGACATCCTGTTACACATAGAAAGGAGAGCAAGGTTCCTGGTCCCAGGTTAGGCATGGGATGACTGTAACCCAGGGATGCAGAGGCATAGAGGTAACAATGGTTACTGTGGAGCATGAATTTGGATTTGGTAACTGACTGGGAAAGGGAGAAGGGAGTATGGAGTGAGCATATCCTAATGTGCTAGGTTTGGCAACCTATGAAGGAACCGGCTCTTAGCTCTGGAACTCCCCAGCCACCTATAGAAGCCGCTGATGGTCCATCACTCCCTCATAAGGGCAGGCTTCTCTCTGACATGCACCAAGCTTTGTTTTTCCAAAGTTATCGGGGAGATGGAAGCCAGTATACTCCAGTCACTCATGCCAAGGCCCTAGGACTTCTGTCCCACGTTTGATCATCTTGAGGCTGGGACGGCCTGTGACTTTTCAGATCAGATGGGGACAAAGGAAAGCTGTCCACCTCAGGAGTATTACCACTTAGACAGGAAAGCAACACCCCAGACTAAGGAGGCAAGAAATGGAGTTCTGCTGCTCCATTCCACCATAGCAGTAAAGCTGTGACTTCTGTTGGGCCTCATAGTGTGTAGTCCTTGCCTGGTGCGTGAAACTTGAGAGCTCAGCTCCTTCCGGGAAGGAATGTTCCTTAAGAGCAGCAGCTGCTGCTTGTCCCCACAGGCCTGGACTGCCTTTCCCTTGAGGCCAAAGCCCCTAGCTGGGGTGGAACAGGACAGGATTAGATGGTTTGTTTATATGTGCTTGGCTTCCTCGCTTTTGCAAACCTAGCTCTTCTTGGTCTAAGGCTGGACTCTGGCTGTGATAGAAAAGAGGGACTCTGCCAGAAAGGGTGTCTGGGGACAGAGGCAACCACCTAGACACGCGTACAGCCCAGTCAGACCACAGATCTATGAGGCATCTAGCACGCACTCCAAAATACACTAGGCACAGTGTCGAAGGAAGAGTCAGCTTTCTTTCCCTCAAAAACCTATTCCCAAGCTCAGGCAATAGACTTCTGCACAAGAGAGAACCTTTCTGTGTGCCCTGTGTAAGGTGATAGGAAGTGAGGAAGAGTCGGGAGAACTGTCCATAGCCATTGCCTAGAAAGATGGGACAAGATTTCCAGTGGAAGTGGGTCTCTGAAATGTATCCCACCCTTCTCTCAGGCCAGGCAAGTAAGTCTTGGAGGTAGCCATCTGGGAGGGGTTGGTGAGTTGGTCTGAGACTATGGATCCACAGAGACCCCTTGTGGCCAGGGCAAGGATGGCAGATTGCTGGGCCCTGTATCTGGGTCCTGTCCCTTAATCCTTTCACTGGAATCCTAGAGAGCATCATTTGGTTTTGTTTTTTATTTTTTTCCTTAATCCTAAAATGCAAGGGATTTTGCAAGGTCATCCAGTGTATCTCCCTGTTCCAGGGACAATCTAGTAAGAAAAATTTCAAATATTTCAAAATACATTCAAGAGGGATGTTTTCCATCATTTCTTTTTGACATGCTTTAGTTTTTTACCCCATTGCATGCATGTGTGTGTGTGTGCACGTGCATATGTGCATGTATGTGTGTGCAAGTGTGAGCACGCATGTGTGAGAGTGTGTATATGTGTGCCTGTGTGTGTCTATGTGTGAGTGCATGAATGTGTGTGTGAGTATGAGCATGCATGTGTAAGAATGTGTATATGTGAGTGAGTGTGTGTGTGTGTATGTATGTATGTATGTATGTATGTGTGTGCATATGTGCATAAATGTGTATGTGAGTGTGAGTATGCATATGTGAGAGTGTGTATATATATGAGTGTGTGTGTGTGTGTGTGCGCGCGCACGCTTCCCAGAAATTTCTTCTGTGGGTGGAAAGTAACTTCTTTCTGGGCATCTCAGTACCTTGTGAAGACAGAAGTCTCACGAGAGGGACAATTCTTTCAGCTGACGTCAGAGCACAGATCCAATCTTGTGGTCACAGTTAGTTTTTGTGTGCCCCATTACCCCACAAACACACTCCCAAGAGCCATCTCAGAGCCCCTCTTGTTTCTTAGTAACTTAGTGTGAGCGCAGGGGTGAGGGCATTGCAGGTGGCACTCTGGGGGCACACGTTCCCTGCTTTTGTAACGTTGCTGCTCCCCCTTACTCAGGGGAGTCACTGCCTCTACATCTCAAATAAATGGCCTGTGGGGGTGTTCCAATACCACCTGTGGAGCCCAGGCTTCTGGTGGCTCTGCAGAGATACACAGCAGAATGAGTTCTTGGGCTGGACAGCTGCTTTCAGTGCCTGGTGCTTAGATGGTTCAAGCAGGGATGTGAGACTGGATGCTGGAAGTGTCATTAACACTGTGACCACTGTGGGTGTCCCTCTGTGAGCATGCACAGCAGCTGCCTGGGTCTGGAGTCAGATAAGCCTCCAGAGAGCTGTGGAGGGGACAACAATACCTTGTATTTAGCCAATAGATTCTTCCCCAGGGCTTTCACTGCTGCCACAGTGGCTTCTTCGAAAATGACTGAGACTGTCCCTAGAGAGTCAGAGCTGCTTTGTCGCCGTTCCACAGAGCTACAGACTAATGTGCAACCTGACATCACAGCTAGGTGGAGTTTTTGCTCTCTTCTGAGATGGGGGGGGGGG